>NC_045456.1:668591-777609 GCF_002776525.5 Piliocolobus tephrosceles
TTTTTTTTTTTTTTTTTTTTTTTTTTTTTTTTTTTTTTGAAGAGTTTAAGAAGCAGTGGTATTAGTTCTTCTTTAAACGTTTGGTAGAGTTTAGCAGCGCAGCCATCATGTCCTTGGCTTTTCTTTGATGTGAGACAGTTAATTACTGGTTCAAACTCCCTGCTATTATTCATTTGTTCATATTTTCTATTTTTCCATGATTCAGTCTTCTGTGGTCATGAAAAGTACTTGATATGATCTCAATCCTCTTAAATTTGTTAAGACTGGTTTTTCAGCCTAGCATATGAATTATCCTGAAGAATGTTCTGTATACACTTGATGAAGGTATGTATTCTCCTGCTCTTGGATGGGATGTTCTGTGTACCCTTGATGAAGGTATGCATTCTTTTGCTCTTCGATGGGATGTTAGGGTCATCTGTCCCCAAAGTATAATTCAAGTCCATTGTTATTGTGTTGATTTTATTTCCAGATAATCTGTCCGTTGCTAAAAGTAGGGTGTTGAAGTTCTCTACTATTATTGTTTTACAGTCTATCTCTTCACACCGATTAACATTTGTCTTTTTTTTTTTTTTTTTTTGAGACAGAGTCTTGCCCTGTCACCCAGGCTGGAGTGCAGTGGCATAATCCATAATCTCGGTTCACTGCAAGGTCCGCTCCTAGGTTGACGCCATTCTCCTACCTCAGCCTCCTGAGTAGCTTGGACTACAGGTGCCTACCACCGCACCCGGCTGATTTTTTGTATTTTTGGTGGAGATGGGGTTTCACCATGTTAGCCAGGATGGTCTCAATCTCCTGACCTGGTGATCTGTCCACTTTGGCCTCCCAAAGTGCTGGGATTACAGGTGTGAGCCACCATCCCCGGCTAATATTTGTTGTATTTATTGTTTTATATATTTAGTTGCCCCAGCGTTTGGTGTATATACATTTACAGTTGTTACATATTCTTGATAAATTGATCTCTTTATCATTATATAATGACCTTCTTTGTCTTGCTTTATTGCTTTCTACTTAAGGTGTATTTTATCAGATGTAAGTAGAGCTACCTTTGTCCTCTTTTGGTTTCCATTTGTGTGAAATGTCTTTTTCTATATATTTACTTTCAGTCTCTGTGTGTTCCTGCTAGTAAAATGATTCTCTTTTAGATAGCATATAGCTGGGCCTTTTTCTTTTTTTTTTAATCTATTGAACCACTTTATAACTTTTGATTGGACTATTTAATCTATTTACATTCAAGGCAATTATTGAGAGGTAAAAACTTACTATTGCCATTTTCATAATTATTTCTGGTTGTTTTGTAGATCTTGTGTTTCTTCTTCTCTTGCTGTCTTTCTTTGTGATTAGATGATTATTCCTTTATTTCTCACTTTTTATCTTTGGTATATGCACGATAGTTTTTGCTTTGTAGTTGCCACGAGACTTATATAAACCATTTGATATTGTAACAGGCTATTTTAAGGTGATAACAAGCTAATTTTGATCTCATAAAATAACTCTACACTTTTACTCCACCTCCCCCACATTTTCTATTTTTGATGTAACAATTTACATCTTTTATAGTGTGTATTCTTTCACAAATTAAGGTTACTATTACTATTTTTAATAGTTTTGTATTTTAACCTTCAAACTAAAAATATAAGTGATTTATATGCCACCATTACAGTATTAGAGTATTCTGTATTTGTCTATGTTTTTACTTTTACCAGTGAGTTTTATAATTTCATGTTTTCAAGTTACTAATTGTTGTCCTTTTCTTTTAGCTTGAAGACTTCCCTTTGGCATCTCTTATAGGTCAAGTCTTGTGGTGATGAACTTTCTCAGCTGTTGATTGTCTGGGAAAGTCTTAACTCTCCTTCATTTATGAAGAACAGCTTAGCCAAATAGTCATCTTGGTTGGCAGTTCTTTTCCTTCAGCATGTTGAATATGTCATTCCATTCTCTCATGGTCTGTAAGGTTTCTGATTAGTAATCTGCTGCCAGTGTTATTGAAACTCTCTTATTTGTGATTTACTTCTTTTGTCTTGCCTTTTTTAGGATTCTCTCTTTGTTTTTGATTTTTGATCACTTGATTATAAAATGTCTTGGTGTAGTCTTCTTTGGATTAAATCTGATTGGAGACCTTTGTTCTTCCTTTACCTGGAAATGTGTATCTTTCCCCAGATTTTGAAAGTTTTCTGCTTTTATTTTTAAAAATAAGTGCTCTACCCTTTTATCTCCCTCTTCTCCTTTTTGAACTCTTATAACGTGAGCCTTTGCTCTTTTCATGCTGTTGCATAAATCCCATAAGTTTTCCTCATTCCTTTTCATTCTTTTGTTTCTTTTTTCTTCTCTGACTATATATTTTCAAATAACCATCTGTTTTAAAGAGGCTCAACAGTGGCCACTTTTTGGGAGAGGATAGTGCAGCTGTATCTCCCTTTTTTGTGTTTCCCAGCAGGTATGGCTGTTGGTTACCGAACTAGCAAGAGATGCAGGTGTTCTCTGCAGTGCAGACCTCTGGGGACCTTACCTTGGTGGCTTTCACCAAGTGACTGATATCAATAGCCTCCACCTTTGTTTTTCGTCTTAGCCATCTCCTGGCATCTTGGGTATGCCATTGTTTTTTGTTTTGTTTTGTTTTTTTCATATTATTTTTTGAGACAAAGTCTCACTCTGTTGCCTAGGCTGGAGTGCAGTGGTGTGATCTTGGCTCACTACAACCTCCACCTCCTCAGTTCTAGCGATTCTTATGCCTTGGCTTCCTAAGTAGCTGGGAATACAGGCACCTGCCACCACGCCCAAGTAATTTTTGTATTTTTAGTAGAGATGAGGTTTCGCCATGTTGATCAGGCTGATCTTGAACTCCTGGCCTCAAGTGATTTGCCCGCCTCGGCCTACCAAAGTGCTGGGATTACAAGTCTAAGCCACCATGCCCAGATTTGTATGCCAATTTCACCAGCAATCCTTTGTATGTGGTGGACATCCTCCCTGTTTTTTGTTTCACTGTGTTGCTGCAGATTCTTTAATGAGCCCTTGAGTTTTCTCTGGGATATTTTTTGTTTGTCTATCTTGTTGAGTGTGTGTGTGCGAGAAAGAGAGAGAGAGTGTGTGTGTGTCTGTGTGTGTGTGTGTGTGTGTGTACTTATAAATACATGTATTTTGTGGGGTGATGAACAGTGGTGTCTCCTACTCCACCGTATTAGTGATGTCACCCTATCATAAAATTTTTAATATATTCTGGATATTAGTCCATTTTCAATTATTTATATTTTCTTTTTGAGTAAATTTTAATCAATTATCAATTTTATCTGTTTTTATAATATACCTTTCAAATCTCTATTATAGCTGTTATTGTACCACTTTTTAATTCTTAGCATTATTTTTTTCTAGATTAGTTAAGCCTAAGGTTTTAAAATTTCTATTAGTCTTTTCAAAGTGCTACCTTGGGTTTTTATTAATCTTCACTGTTGAATCATATTATTCTATTTTTATCAGTTTTTATTTTTATTTCTTTATTTCATGTCTTCTTTTTTTATTAGGTTTATTTTGCTATCATTTAAAGAAATTATTTCAAGAGTGTTTTTATTTTCACTTTTTCTTTATTTCAATATAGTAAACAAGATATTTAAGTCTATAAATATTTCTCTGGTATTCATCTTATTGTACAATATTAATATTTCATTTTAATCACTGACCACTTCTAAATAGTTAATATTTTCTATCATGATTTTTTTCTTTGCTCCAAGTGTGTAGAAGTGAATTTTTAAAATGTCGCAAATATTTTAAAAATCATTTCTATTTTTACTTTCAGATTTTTAAATTTTATTTTTATTGTATATATTTAAGTTGTACAACATGATATTTTGATATACATGTACAATGTTTGAATAAATGTGATCAGTTGTATAAAGATGTAGGAAAACATTGGAAATGAGAGGAAAAAAAGGAAAAAATGAACAGAGTTAAATAATTAAGATGGGAAAATGAAGATATTGAACCAATGTCCTCACACTCCCGAAGTCACAGATTCGTTGAAATCATCTTCAAGGTGCATTATTTTCTGAAAAGTTGTAATTTTTTAGGTCATATGGTCTGGCTCTTAGTCCCCATTCAAATCTCAACTTGAATTGTAATCCAAATCGTAATCCCCATGTGTTGGGGGAGGGACCTTGTGGGAGGTGATTAGGTCATGGGAGTGGTTTCCCCATGCTGTTCTCCTGATAGTGAGTGAGTTCTCTTGAGATCTGATGGTTTTATAAGCATCTAGTGTTTCCCTGCTGGCTCTCATTTTTGTTTTCTGTTGTCATGTAAAGAAGGATATGTTTGCTTCCCTTTCCACCATGATTGTAAGTTTCCTGAGGACTCCCAAGCCCTGTGGAACTGTCAGTCAATTAAACCTCTTTACTTCTTTACTTTATAAATTACCCAGTCTCGGGCTGTTCTTTATAGCAGCATGAGAACGGACTAATGCACTAGTTATTCATAACACAAACTTAAGGTGCAGTTCCTGATAATGTTAAAGTTTGCATAATTTGCCTGTTTCTATGCCATGAAAAAGCCCTGAAAGTGAAAAAAACAAAAACAAAAACAAAAAACAAAACCAAAACCAAGCCTTATAAATCAAATGAGTTTTTCTAATGTATTTCAGAGGTAACATTATAAATCAGTGCTTTTTGGCTCCAGAGCAAAACTATATAAATTTTAAAAAATATTTAAAAGTTTGTAATATTTGTCATGTTTATTTACCTTGGCATTTACATCTTTTGTCCTATTTCCAAAAAATCTTCATTTATGATAGCTGTTTTTGGTAGGAATCTATGGAAATTGATAATAGAAAAAAAGATTAATAGAGTCATATTATAAAGCTTATTGAATTATGGAATAAAAGCCATTTAAATTGCTTTAAAGTAAAATTTAATACTATGTAATTCAATTCACTACTAACAACTTTAAAAAATATAAACAAGTGTAAAGATATAAAATCTGTGGAATAATAATAGATCTAATATTATTTAGATATTTATCTTTCTCCTATAGATAGAAAAATATTGATTAAACTGTTAATTTTGAATTTGTTATAGATATGCATGGAGTTGTGGGAAATAATACTCAGAGGCCTTATGTAATCATTACCGTGTTTAGGTACATTTTTAATTTTCAAGTTGGTTGCATAAACTATTCATTAGTCAACATATGCTGGACATAATCTACCATTGGATTGACATTTTTTTCTGTTTTTGGTAGAAAAATAAAATGCCAAAATATATGAAATACTAACAACAAATATACAAATTGAATATGTATTCTTCTATCGTTAGGTAGAGAGTTTTAAAGACATCACTTAATTAGAGTTGGTAGATAATTTGGGAGTTCTGGTGTTAGGCGCATATAAATTTAGGACTGATAATTCTTGATGGATTGTTACTACTTAATTTCCTTCTTTATTCCTGGTCACATTCATTGTTCTGATCTCAGGAATACAAAGTTGAATTAACATTTGTAAATAAATCAATATAACCACCATACTGCCAAATAGCAGAAAAGCCATATAATCACACAAAATGTGCAGAAAAAAATTGATAAAATTCAATGGACATTCGTGATTTAAAAGAAAACAAACAAAACTCTCTGCAAACTAGAAATAGAAAGAAATGTCTCCAACCTGGTAAAGATCATTTGTGGACAGCCCACAGCTAACATAATACTTAATGGTAAAAGACTGAATGATTTTCCTCTTGGATAGAGTAAGGTACGGATATCTACTTTCACCATTACTATTTAATGTTGCATTAGAGATCTCAGCCTCAATGATGTGTCAATAAAAAGAAATGCACAGACCTAATGATTAAAAATGCAAGAAAACTGTCACTATTTATAGATGTCTTGATTAAATATATATTTATTATATATTATTAATTATATATAATTAACATAATTATATATCACATAATATATAATTGTATTATATATTTATATTATATATCAAATTATATATTATATAATTATATATGTGATATATATCATATAATATATAATTGTATTATATATTTATATTATATATCAAATTATATATTATATAATTATATGTGATATATATCATATAAATATATAATTATATGTCATATAATGATATGTTATATAATATAGATTATGATATAGTATAATATATAATATATGAACATTATAGAATATTCAAAAAATGGAACCAGTATGTCAATTTAGTAAAATAACAATATATAAGCTCATATGCAAAAGGTCATTATATTTCTATGTGCTATAAACAAATATTTGGAAAGTTATGTTCAAAAATGCCACAAGATCATAAATAACATACCTAAGAATATACGTAATGAAAGAAATGCATTACTCTCAATTGCTGAGAGAAATGAAAGGGCACCTAAATAAATGGAGCAAAATAGAATGTTCTTGTATTTGAAGAATAAATATGGTTGAAATGTCAATTTCTCTAAATTTATCTAGTAAAACAGTCTCAATCAAAATTTGACTTCTGGATATCTGCACATAAACACAACACACAATGAAAATTATATGCACAGAATGACTTGTCCAAGAACATTCATATCAACCTTTTCATGGCAGTCAAAATGTGAAAGAACCTAAGTGTTTATTTACAGGAGAATGGATAAACAAATTTAGGGTATTCTTATAAAGGTATGTAAACTCAGCAATATGAAAGGAATGAGTTACTGAAACACAATGACATGGATTGATGTAAAATCAAATAAACAAAAATTTAAGTTGAGTAAAAGAAGTCAGACACAAAGGAGCACACTCTCCATTGAAGTCTAAGAACAGACAAAACTAAGTTCTATTGATTGAAATCAAAAGTAGTTGCCTTTGGGATGATTGCCTCTAAAAGGACAGAAGGGAATTTTCTGGGATAATATAGTTGTTCTAGTTTTGGTTTTGCATGGGTGCATGCAATTATCAAAACTCATCAAACTTAAGATTTCTGCTTTTATTTTATATAAATTATATATCAATAAATGAATGTTACCTAGACTATTATTACTCACCAATTTATTGGCCTCAGGAATGTTGAGAAAAAAATGTTCTGGGACATTTAAAAACTCATTAACACTATACATGCAAGTTATAGAGATAGTAAGCATGTAAAGCTTTTCAAGAAATGACTAATCTTTTGGACACTGGACATTGGCGGAGAAAAATTCAGAAAGGAAGCTGCCCACTGATGAACATTGTATGACAATTGCTTTCCTCCCCAGGGTTGCTCCAACTGCCTTAAGACTGTGTGGTTAGAATTCAAAATGTCTGACAGGAATGTCCTTGACGTAGTTACGATGATCTCCATCACTGCTTCAGCAAGAGTAATGTTTTAATGTCTTTTCTTCTTTCTCCTTAAACCATGCTGTTAGCTTTAAGCCTCGGGGCAGAAGTACGGTAAAGTGGATAACTAACTGAAATATTTAAAACAACCAGACAGCAGTATTCATGAACTAGAACAATGACATAGCAGAGAAAATCTGCCTCTTTAATAACAGCATTTGTTAGATTAGGAAAGACACTTTGAGATTGAGAGCTCATCAAGGACAGGAATTTGTCTTTTATTTCACATAACAAGTCATATGTCACAATGTTAGGCACACATGTTGAAGCACGATTTTAATATAAACAGGAGCAGTGCTGTCTAAATGTTCTTCATGGGGATATATCAGTAATTTAGCTTTTGTCACAATGATGTATAACATACCAAAATTTAGTGGCTTAAAACAACAATCATTTATTCTCAGGGATTTGTAGTTGGCTTGGACTCTGCTCTGCTGACTCATGCACTTACAGGGGAGGAAATGCAAAGTGACATGGCAAAGGGTTTGCATACCGGGAAGGGTGAAGCATTGGAGCCAGTGATGTAATATACTACATGAGGATCTTAAATTTTAAATAAAAATTCTAGGAAGCCTGTTGGTAGAGTATGAATGTAAGAGCATATTGCCCTACTGAATCAGCTTGATTACATATATCAAAGTAAACCAAGAGTTTTGGAACATTATTGCCTGGAATATGAAGTCTTGTCTGGAGTGTAAATTTCTCTGCCTGTTTCACTACTTTTTAAAAATAGATATATAGATCAATTTTGGGATAATTGAGATCTAAACAATATCAAATCTTTCTACTCATAAACACAGTTTATCTTTCAATATATAGTGAGATTCCCATTACCTTTTGCTTTTAATTTTAGAGTTAATTTGAAACTCAATTATATAGAGCATGTGCACTCTCTTGCTTTCTTTCTCTTTCCCCTAAAGAAGAAGCATTTTTATTATTTATAGATGTAAATAATTTGACTCCTTAATTTATTCCCAAATTAGGACATAGAGTCCCTTGGATAATAAGCTGTCTAAATTTTGTAGCTTTGGTTTCAGTGCACTGAATAATATGAAAACTTCATATCACAGATCCTGACAACTAAGTCTAAACTTCAATCCTATTGCCAATACCTAGCCTGCCTCATACTATAACTGACAGCATTAACGTGATAGGGAAATGCCTGAAAGGGCAGAGTGATAAAGCAACTCAAGTGGTATGATGGTTTTTGGTCTTACACATGATCAGCTCCAGAATTTACTTATTAAAAATTATTTATCAATACACAGTGCCTTATGTACTAGACTCTATACATGCAATCTTCTTTCTTGGATGATAAATTCCCCTACCTATATGCCTATTGTTTTGGCAA
The DNA here is from genome assembly GCF_002776525.5 of Piliocolobus tephrosceles. Lineage (NCBI taxonomy): Eukaryota > Metazoa > Chordata > Mammalia > Primates > Cercopithecidae > Piliocolobus > Piliocolobus tephrosceles. The sequence goes on from NC_045456.1 coordinate 677,287, forward strand.
CCCAGATTAACATTCTATGGTCATATTAAGTATGGGATTGCAAAGATCTAAACGAAAGTTGAAGATTAAAAAATGCCACAGAGAACTCAGGACTAAGAAACTCAATCAAAACCGCTCAACTACATGGAAACTGAACAACCTGCTCCTGAATGACTACTGGGTACATAATGAAATGAAAGCAGAAATAAAGATGTTCTTTGAAACCAATGAGAACAAAGGTACAACATACCAGAATCTCTGGGACACATTTAAAGCAGTGTGTAGAGGGAAATTTATAGCACTAAATGCCCACAAGAGAAAGCAGGAAAGATCTAAAATTGACACTCTAACATCACAATTAAAAGAACTAGAGAGGCAAGAGCAAACACATTCAAAAGCTAGCAGAAGGCAAGAAATAACTAAGATCAGAGCAGAACTGAAGGAGATAGAGACACAAAAAGCCCTCCAAAAAAATCAATGAATCCAGGAGTTGGTTTTTTGAAAAGATCAGCCTTTCAAGTTTTCATAATCAAATCAGAAAGGTATCGTGCAGCTCAGCCTATTTTCAAAAGTTGTTAACATACTTCAGGATCAGTTTAGTTACCTCTCTACCTGGATGACTATAGGACACTGGTGCCTAAATAAAGGACCTGATGGATCTGGCTCACTTAGGGAATTAGGAAGCCATGTTTTTCAGTTATCCAAGTTTGTATTTTTACCCTGGTGAGTGAAGGAACATAATTGTAACCACTGGGAAGTTCACCTTTTGAAATGTAAAGTCTTCTTGCCATCCCAAGATTGAGATACTGGACTTGTGCCACATCACAAAGCAAGGAAAGAGAGGAAGAAGATCACAGTAAGTGTTGTGGTAATTTTGTGTGATGTCATCCAAGATCTCCCTCTGAAACAGTAGGGGATTTTGAAGTATCCATTCTAAGGCTGGCCCAGTTTGGTGACTGGCATGGGCTATCTCAGTGAATGTTCTACAAAGAGCTATTCCCCAGAAGTAGTACCAGTATCAGATGACTCAGCTATCCAGGAGTATGGAACTAGTTTCCCTTCTAGAAAGCAAGGGAATATCCACAATTCATAGAGGAACCAATTAGAGCTACTTTCAAGAGTAGCATATGAGGATCCCCTATGCTAGGAGCCTCCCGTATCTTGGAAATTGTGACCCACCAGAGATGCTGGTGGAAAAAGCCACTTAAATTATAGAAGCTGCTAAAAATCACAAATACTTAACAAACTACTGCCATGGAGAATATTTCATTGTCAGGAACTACCATCAGAATTTCGTTTTGATAAGAACCATTCCTGGGAACATAAAATGGCTTTGAACTCAGGAAATTCATGTGCTCTGGTCTTCTCTGGCATCATAACATGTGTTACTATCTTTCCTCATGCATAAGAAGATTTGATTTTATATTGATATCAATAGAGTTCTCAATGAGAATAAAACAATAGCAGTTATTTTCACCAATATGACAAGAACTAACTTAGAATTGGAAGCCCCTAAACTTTGCATGTGGATTAATTAGTTACAGTAACCTTGAAGTATATCCCATATTTTGGAGCCCAGTTGATTTTGAGAATAGATGTTTATACGACGATGGACATGTCTGGACATACAAAATGGAATTGTCTTTGTCTGTTTCTCTTAGTTTCTAAGGTTTTCACTGAAATGCACTTTTGACAGTAGACAGAGTATGTCAGCTGCATACTGATATTCAGCTTAATTTTATGAGAGGCAGTAGAGTAGAAGATGATAGCTGTAGTTTAGAGGAATTCACTTTGATAAATGTGGATGTTGCTAATGCAAATTTAATTGGAATTGATGAATTTTCAGAACTTCGTGTCTTGCCTGATCTTTAACAGAATGTGTAGGGAAATAAGAATGTATAACATAAAAGGATATTTTGTCCTTTTAAAAGTTTCAGTTAACATTCTCATATAATGCTTGTATTTAAATAGAAGCCAATATATGTTCTAGATCTGTAATATAACACATTTTCTGCTATCCATGTTACATAGCTTACAACAATAACCAATCTAATAACTGTGGCATTGTCTCTGCAAAGATTGCGGGTAAAGATTAAAAGCTATCCTCACAAAAATACAATCTTATAACATTCAAGTTTGTTTTTTTTTTTTTTTTTCATTTATTTATTTTTTGAGACGGAGTCTCTCTCTGTCGCCCAGGCTGGAGTGCGGTGGCGCAATCTCGGCTCACTGCAGTCTCCGCCTCCCAGGTTTAGGCCATTCTCCTGTCTCAGCCTCCCGAGTAGCTGGGACTACAGGCGCCCGCCACCTCGCCCGGCTAGTTTTTTGTATTTTTTTTAGTAGAGAAGGGGTTTCACCGTGTTAGCTAGGATGGTCTCGATCTCCTGACCTCGTGATCCGCCCGTCTCGGCCTCCCAAAGTGCTGGGATTACAGGCTTGAGCCACCGCGCCCGGCCTCAAGTTTGTTTAATCTTCAATTGTCTATGGTAGAGAAGGCTCGTGTAAACTTGGGACTGAGGCACATGTTGAACCTCTCTGGACATCCCTCAGTTTATCCTTGGAGTGTGAGTAACCTGGATCTTCATAGAGCACTATCATTTTTCAACCTTTGTGTTTGAAAAACTATGAGTGCCATTTTTTACCATATCAGGAAAAAAAATCTGAGTGCTCATATGTTATTTTTATACTTCCTGGATTTCTGTCTTATTACATAGCCAAATAGTACATAGATACTAGTTATTAACCTGTGGTTATCTATGGGAAAGTAAATTTGAGTTCCGTTTCCAAATGCATCAACAACAACTACAGTAGGAGGATGCACTCATCTTCTCCCCTGTTCTAAGACTCAGGTAATGGTTTAAGAGTGAAGCGTAGAGAAATAAGAGGCCAAGATAGGAGCAACAGGGGTTGGGAAGAGAAAAGAGACACACACCTGGTAAGCAAATCAGTTATGTGTAGGGAACTGCCTGTAAATCCATCACAGGCATTTTATTATTGAGAATTCCTATTTTATATTTAAAATTAAAATTCCTTCACAGAAACCTGTTCTATAACTTTTTCCTCTAAATAAATTGAATTTGTAATGCTCTAAGCTGTCAAGAAATACATTTTGGAAGTTACTTGCATTTCTATGAAACACAGTTGATACAGGAAAATAAATCCAGGTTACTGCTTCTTATTCTTTTCTTTCATAGGAATTCTAAACATCTAGAGGTAGTCATTTACATTTGTTTGTGATAAATTATTAAGTCACTCTTAAAACCACCATATGTAGTTTTCTTGAGTAGTCAACTATTAAAACGATATGCTTTGTAACAACCAACTACAAAAATCTTGGTGGCATATACTGATAAATATTTATTTCTCACATTCTCGCATGTCTGAGAGTAGGCCGTAAGTTGGCTGAGCTAAACTAAGCTTGACTGACTAAGCTTGATTTGGCTGGGACAGCTCTGCTTCTTGTATCTTTCATTCCCCTCCTGAGATCAGCAGGCCTTTTTTTTTTTTCAGTAATGGCAGAAGTGTAAGAGAGTAAACCCGATCATACACAAGCATGTCTAGCATTTAAGACACATGACTTCTGCTGTCATTCCATTGGCCAAAAAATGTCACATTATCTACCTCGAAAACAAGGAGTAGGGAAATCAACTTCACCTCTTTAGCTAGAAAAACTAAAAAGTTACATGGAAAATTGCCTGCCTGGAATCAGAGAGGAATAAAGAATTAGGGCTATTAATGTTATCTACTATATCTTATACACTCATATGGGACATATCTTCTTTACTTCTCTTTGTGGAGCTACATACATGCGTATGTATGTGCAAATGTATACACATACATATCCAATGTCCTTAACTAAATGATAATGTTTTCTTATGTGGAAAGGTAAATCTATCTTACGTAAACATAGCTTTGAGAGGAAATCAATTGGTAAGGAAGGAAAGCAACAGCAAACAAACTAGCCAGATAACCTGAATCAGTTTTTGTGATCAGGATTTTCCCTGCTCTGTCTCTTACTCTCTCTCACCCCCACACACATTTACAGCGGCTTCCTTGAAGTTGTGGTGTATAAGAACAGGACATTTAAAAGTATTCAAATAACCTTCTCGGATAGGACATTTTTCAGTAGTTTCTTTGAATATATATATCAGTCATGAAAATAATCCTCATTTCTTTGTACCAAAAAAAAAAAATTATCAAATGAGTTTCAGCTGGGAAACTCCTTGAGTTTCAACTGGGAAATTGCCTTGAGTAAATCAGCGACATAGAGATGGAAAAAAAGCCCACACACTCAGTAGGCATATCTTTCTCAGAATCCTATGTATGACAAAGAGATAGATAAGTAAATGCCTCCAGGGAAATCTCAGTCCAGCCTTGCTCAGGTACCTGAGTCACTCTAACATCACCAGTATGACACTTTCAATTTTTCAGAGCTGAGATAAATCACCAAGCCTCACAGCTATGAGTATCATGCCGTGTTCCGCAATGCTGCCAAATCTCACCACCCTCGTCAGCCCAATCACAGAAAGCAGCAGTTACTCATCAAAGAATTTTCTCTTCTTTAGCCCTGACCTTTAGTCATTGCTTATCTTATCTCTCGGTGAATCCCCTCCACATGCTACCCCCCCCTTTTTTTTTTTTTTTTTTTGCTTGGGTCCTCATTACCATTTCTTAGGTTATGGACCACAATTTATCAAAACAACCTTTTCCCTCTCCCTACTCCTCTAATTGAATCTATCCTGTATACTATTCCCGTAGTCTTTTTCTATTATTATTATACTTTAAGTTCTGGGATACATGTGCAGAATATGCAGGTTTGTTACATAGGTATATATGTGCCATGGTGGTTTGATGCACCCATCAACCCATCATCTACATTAGGTATTTCTCCTAATGTATTTCTCCCCTAGCCACCCACTCCCTGACAGACCCTGGTGTGTGATGTTCCCCTCCCTGTGTGCATGTGTTCTCATTGTTCAACTCCCACTTATGAGTGAGAACATGCGATGTTTGGTTTTCTGTTCTTGTGTTGGTTTGCTGAGAATGATGGTTTCCAGCTGCATCCATGTCCTTGCAAAGGACATGAACTCATTCTTTTTTATGGCTGCGTAGTATTCCATGGTGTATATGTGCCACATTTTCTTTATCCAGTCTATTGCTGATGGGCATTTGGGTTGGTTCCAAGTGTTTGCTATTGTGAATAGTACTGCAGTAAACATACGTGTGCATGTGTCTTTATAGTAGTATGATTTATAATCCTTGGGTTATATACCCAGTAATGGGATTGCTGTGTCAAATGGTATTTCTGGTTCTAGATCCTTGAGGAATCACCACGCTGTCTTCCACAATGGTTGAACTAATTTACACTCCCAACAGTATAAAAGTGTTCCTGTTTCTCCACATCGTCTCCAGCATCTGTTGTTTCCTGACTTATTTATTTATTTATTTATTTACTTACTTACTTACTTGAGACGGAGTCTCACTCTATTGCCCAGGCTGGAGGGCAGTGGTGTGATCTCAGCTCACTGCAACCTCTGCCTCCCAGGTTCATGCCATTCTCTTGCCTCAGCCTCCCGAGTAGCTGGGACTACAGGTGCCCACCACAACACCTGACTAATTTTTTGTATTTTTAGTGGAGACAGGGTTTCACTGTGTTAACCAGGATGGTCTTGCTCTCCTGACCTTGTGATCTGCCCGCCTCAGCCTCCCAAAGTTCTGGGATTACAGGCGTGAGCCACTGAGCCCAGCCCCTGTTGTTTCCTGACTTGTTAATGATAGCCATTCTAACTGGCCTGGGATGGTATCTCATTGTGGTTTTGATTTGCATTTCTCTAATGACCAGTGATGATGAGCTTTTTTTCATATGTTTGTTGGCCGCATAAATGTCTTCTTTTGAGAAGTGTCTGTTCGTATCCTTTGCCCACTTTTTGATGGGGTTGTTTTTTTCTTGTAAATGTGTTTAATTTCCTTGTAGATTCTGGATATTAGCCCTTTGTCAGATGGATAGATTGCAAAAATTTTTTCCCATTCTGTAGGTTGCCTGTTCACTCTGATAATAGTTTATTTTGCTGTGCAGAAGCTCTTTAGTTTAATTAGATCTCATTTGTCAATTTTGGCTTTTGTTGCCATTGCTTTTGATGTGTTGGTCATAAAGTCTTTGCCCATGTCTATGTCCTGAATGGTATTGCCTACGTTTTCTTCTAGAGTTTTTATGGTTTTAGATCTTACATTTAAATCTTTAATCTATCTTGGATTAATTTTGGTATAAGGTATAAGGAAGGGGTCCAGTTTCAGTTTTCTGCGTATGGCTAGCCAGTTTTCCGAACACCATTTATTTAATGGGGAATCCTTTCCCCATTGCTTTTTTTTTTGTAAGGTTTGTCCCAGATCAGATGGTTGTAGATGTGTGGTGTTATTTCTGAGGCCTCTGTTCTGTTCCATTGGTCTATATAGCTGTTTTGGTACCAGCACCATGCTGTTTTAGTTACTGTAGCCTTGTAATATAGTTTGAAGTCAGGTAGCATGATGCCTCGAGCTTTGTTCCTTTTGCTTAGGATTTTCTTGGGTATATGGGCTCCTTTTTTGGTTCCATATGAAATTTAAAGTAGTTTTTTCTAATTCTGTGAAGAAATTCAGTGGTAGCTTGATAGGGATAGCATTGAATCTATAAATTACTTTGGGCAGTATGGCCATTTTCATGATATTGATTCTTCCTATCCTTGATCACGGAATGTTTTTTCTATTTGTTTGTGTCCTTTCTTATTTCCTTGAGAAGTGGTTTGTAGTTCTCCTTGAAGAGGTCCTTCACATCCCCTGTAAGTTGGATTCCTAGGTATTTTATTCTCTTTGCAGCAATTGGGAATGGGAGTTCACTCATGATTTGGCTCTCTGTTTGGCTATTATTGGTGTATAGGAATGCTTGTGATTTTTGCCCATTGATTTTTGTATCCTGAGACTTTGCTGATGTTGCTTATCAGCTTAAGGAGATTTTGGGCTGAGATGATGGGGTTTTCTACATATACAATCATGTCATCTGCAAACAGAGATAATTCGACTTCCTCTCTTCCTATTTGAATACCCTTTATTTCTTTCTCCTGCCTGATTGCCCTGGCCAGAACTTCCAATACTATGTTGAATAGGAGTGGTGAGAGAGGGCATCCTTTCCTCATGCCAGTTTTCAAAGGGAACGCTTCCAGCTTTTGCCCATTCAGTATGATATTGGCTGTGGGTTTGTCACAAATAGCTCTTATCATTTTGAGATATGTTCCATCAATACCTAGTTTATTGAGTGTTTTTAGCATGAAGATGTGTTGAATTTTATTGCAGACCTTTTCTGCACCAATTGAGATAATCATGTGGGTATCAACTTCCCCTTCCCCTAACACATAGACACATGTAACCCCAAGACAGTCTCTCACTTTGCACAGCCTTGGTTTATTCTCACATCTCCCTTTTTGCCCAGCTAATCTCTGAATCTCCAAGTTGTTCCAAACATACGCATTGTCTAAGGTGACCAACTCATCCCAGTTTTCCTGGACTTTCCAGTTTCAGCAATGACTGTCTCTATTCAGTTCCAAGCCAGGCTGCATAGTTGATAATGCTAAGTCTCTCTCTCTCCCTCTCTGTCTTACACACACACACACACACACACACACACACACACACACACACAGAGATTATTTAGTGAATGTTTATTGAACATCTAATACGTGCCATGTATTGTTGTGGATACTGGCGTTCCATCAGTAAACAAAAGACAAAGTCTATACTTAGAGGCTTCCATTCTAATAGGAGAAGACAGATGTTAAACAAATAAAAGATACATGAAATATATCAGTAGTGATAACTACTGTGAAGAAAAATAAAGCAAGGGAGAGAGCAAAGAGGGGAGTGAATGGTCAACATTTTTACAGGCTGTAAGGAAAATTCTCTCTGGTAAGGCAATACACATACATTTTACGGTAGATAGTTTGCATGTCTCCTACTGTGCCCTGAAATACCCAATTCATTCATTCATCCATTCATTCACACTACAAGTTTTAATTCAACACCTACTACCACTAGAAATGGTTTTAGAAATAGGAGATAAAAGAGTGAATGAAGCTCACATACTCCACATACTCATGGTTGTTATATTACATTACTTTTAATGGCAGAAACCACAATTACTTTTGCACCAGCCTAATAGAGGCAAAAGAATTTAATTCTGACTCAACTGTTAATAATGCTTTCAGTAGAATTAAAACCTGAGTCCCGGAAGACTAGCAGAATTAGCCAGTGAAGGAGAGTTTGGGAGGGAAAAACATTCTTGCAGAGGGAGCAGCAAGAATATGAAGCTCTGAGGAAGGAAAAGAAAAGCTTATTCTGGAACAGAAAGAAAGCCCATCTGTCTGTATAGCAGTGAGCGATAGGAGGGCTGGGTGGTAAGTGTTGACGAGAGGGTAGAGACTAGAGCACGGAGGTCCTTACAGTCCAGAGAATCTTGATCTTGGCTGCACGTTGGAGTCGCTTAGAATTTTATAAAATCCAGACACCTGGTTTCCTTCCCAGAAATTCTGGTTCAAGGTGTAGATTAGGCATTAGGTGTTACAAAGTTTTTTTGGTGATCTGAATATACAGCCAAGCTTGAGATCCACTGCTATGGGCTGTGTGAAAGTTTGAGTATTTCCCCCAAGTGTAACCTTTCAGCTGCTTCCTTGGACAAGAAAACCTCACCCCGGTTTTTACTTGTTGGAACCCTACATATATTTCCCAGGTTCAAGTGATATCTTTTCTTTGAGGTTTTTTTCTCTTTCCCTGGCTGAAGATAATCCTCCCATTTCTCTTTGCCCTTTGATGTTTTTAGATACAGCATTGAAGAGCATCAGAAACTAACATTATAATTAGTTTTGCAGATGACTTTGAAGTGGCTTTTTCGTTTTTACCCATCAATTGCCTCATTTGTCTTTGCCTCATTCCCATTCTCCTCTCTGCTCCTCAAGAGCTTAGTACGTAGATTTGACTGCAGTAGGTATTAGGTATGAGTTTATTAAATTGAATAGACTACCAGCTTAAGAGGAGAGAAATGCACAAGACAGTACAGCATCTGTAAATCTTGGATTTACATTCACGAGGATAAATAAGCTTACATCCACTCACATTACTTGGCTGTCTTTGAGATAACCACAGGCCAAAGTAATTATCATTTTTGATTTAGTGTTGTAAGCCAAGATGAAAAAAAGATGGTGTTCTGCAGGCTCCAAATTTGATCTTACTTTAATGGTTTTATTTTCCATTATAACTTTTAAAACTGAGGAATAAACATGCTGAACTCTTCTTTATTTGTATTTTTCTGGTGAACGATACATCTAAATAGTGTTCATTTGCTTTGGATGTTCTTGGCATCATTTTTATTTAGTGCCTCTGATCTTGTTAAAGGTAGAATCCATTTTTATTTTTTAATCAAGAATTCTGTCTTTGATAGTGAGTTACTGAAAAAGGAATAGATAAAACCTGAACTATCCAGAGGGAATTTCCCCGGCCTGCTTTGTGGAGATAGCCCGACAACAGGCTGGGTTATTAATCATGCCTTTCTTTATGGATCTCAAGTTCTTGTTCTTTCTCCTACTGTTGAAGCAAAATAGAAGCACTTAAATGAAAACTCAAATAAATGGTTTACATCAACATTCTTGCATGGAAATTAAACCTATATCATTCACTCAGTAATCTGCAAGCATAGATGTAGAGAGCAAGGCAGAATATTTCCTTTCTGAAATTGCTTTATCAGTTTGACTACCTTTAATAGGAGGTAGTACAAAAGTAAATTCAAATAGAGTTAAACAGTAGGGAAAGATTTTATTTCACTAACCAGAAAGATGAGACATGGGACAGCTCTGGGGCTGATTCAATCAGAGGCTCAGTGACCCTTTGAAGGATTTGGGTTTTTCTAATTTCTGTTTGCTATCCTTCCCATTTCAAGCTTTTCAGGCTAATTTCCCTCGTAACAGTGAGATGGCAGCCTCACTTTCAAGAATCACATCCAAACTCAACAATGTCTGGAAAAACATTCCTTGATCTTCTCTGGTCTCCTTTTTTAAAAAGCAAGTAAATATTTACCCCAAAGTTTCATCCTCCTTCCCCACTGAGAAGACTTCCTCTCACCATTTCATTGACTAAAATTATGTAACAAATTCATGTCCAAAACAAACAAAAATGATATCACCCCGGTAGGTTCATCTCAAAGGGCAAGTTTCTAAAACACACAGCCATCACTTCTCAGTATTTTGACTAAGATCGAATACAGTGTCTAAAACACATGGCCCTGTGGAGGAGGGGTGATAATTGAACAAAACTGAGAAAAAGTAATAGAATAAAAACAGATGGAGAGAACAAAGTAACAGTGTCTGCTATAACTGGCATGGGGTTGAAAAGACATAAACTGTAGACCATTATATTTCATCTTTAAAAAGGTTTTAACATTAAAATTGGAGGCTTTAGAAAGCCTACTCTAATTTTTTATTTTCAATTTCAACTTTTGTTTTAGATCCAGGGGCTAATGTATGGGTTTGTTACATGTGTATATTGTGTCATGCTGAGATTCGGGGTACAATTGGACCTGTCATCCAGGTAGTGAGCAGAGTACCCAGTAGGTCGTTTTCAACCGTTACCCCATCCCTCCACCTCTTGGTATTCCCCATTGTCTTTTATTCCCATCTTTATGTCCATGTGTACCCTCTGTGTGTTTATTTATTTATTTCTAATTTGAATTTTTATTTTAGATACTGGGGACACAGGCCGGGCACAATGGCTCACACCTATCATCCTAGCACTTTGGGAGGCTGAGGTGGGTGGACCACCTGAGGTCGAGAGTTTGAGACCAGCCTGACCCACATGAAGAAACTCCATCTCTACTAAAAACACAAAATTAGCCAGGCGTGGTGGCACATGCCTATAATCCCAGCTACTCGGGAGGCTGAGGCAGGAGAATTGCTTGAACCCAGGAGGCAGGGGTTGTGGTGAGCCGAGATTACACCATTGCACTCCAGCCTGTGCAACAAGAGCAAAACTCCATCTCAAAAAAAAAAAAAAAAAATACTGGGACACATATGAAGATTTGTTATGTGGGACTATTGCCTGATACTGGGACACATATGAAGATTTGTTATGTGGGACTATTGCCTGATGCTGAAGTTTGAAGTATGGATCCTGTCACTGTGGTAGTGAACATAGCACCTGATAGGTAGTTTTTTTTAACCAACCCCCCTCCTCCACCCTCTAGTGGTCCACAGTGTCTATTGTTCGCCTCTTTGTGTCCACGTGTACTCAATGCTTAGCTCCCACTTATAAGTGTCAACATGTGATATTTGGTTTTCTGTTCCTGAATTAATTTGCTTAGGATTATGGCCTCCAGCTCCATCTATGTTGCTGCAGATGACATGATTTCATTCTTTTTTATGGCTGTATAATACTCCATGGTATATATGTACCACATTTTCCTTATCCAGCTTTCCATTGATGGGCACCTGGGTTGATTCCATGTCTTTGCTGTTGTGAATTGCTCAATGATGAACATATAAGTGAATGTGTTTTCTTGGTCGAATGATGTATTTTCTTGTGGGTATATACCCAGTAATGGGATGGCTGGGTCAAATGGTAGCTCTGTTTTAAGTTCTTTGAGAAATTTCCAGATTGCTTTCCACAGTGACTGAACTAATTTACATTCCTACCATCAGTGTGTAAGTGCTTCATTTTCCCCACAGTCTTGCCAACATCTGGTTTTTTGTTTTTTGTTTTTGTTTTTTTTTGACTTTTAAATAATAGCCCTTCTGACTGGTGTGAGATGGTATGTCATTGTGGTATTGATTTGCATTTCTCTGATGATTAGTGATGTTGAGCATTTTTTCATGTTTGTTGGCCACTTGTATGTCTTCTTAGAAGCGTCTGTTCATGTTTTTTGCCCATTTTTTAAATGGAGTTATTCATTTTCTGCTTGTTGATTTGCTTAAGTTCACTATACATTCTGGACATTAGGCCTTTGTCAGATGCATAGTTTGCAAATATTTTCTCTCATTCTGTAGGCTGTCTTGTATCCCTTGTTTACCTCCTTTTTATAAGTGAGAACATACAGTATTTGGTTAGAAAGACTACTTTAAAAATTCATTGATTTCAAAATTTCAAAAATGTGAAGAATAGCTTCTTTCAAGAAAAAACAGCTTTCAAACTCATCAAATTATAGACATTGAATACATGTGGTTTTTCTGTATTCTGATTATACCTCCATAAAGCTGTTAAAAAAATGGACGCTCAGACCTGGCCCAGAAGATTTTTAAACACCAGGCCTCAAACAAACAAACAAGCAAATGAAACCTTCAGCAGTGCCTCCTAGGTTCCTTTCTTGTGCAATTTTTTTTTTTTTTAAAGAATTTTAGCATTGTGGACATTTTTACAGTGTGTGTGGATGCAGTATAAAAATGTGATATTACTGGGGGTTGAATTGAAACAGGGCTATGAGCATGGTGTTGATCAGGAGTTGATGGTAAGAAATCAGAGTTTGAATGGGAGGTTTTCATTAGGGAGAATAAGCTGCTAGCATTGGAGGGATTGACTCAGGCTGGAAAAATTATCAAATCTAATGTTAGGAGAGAGGGAGGGATGGGAGAAGGGGTTAATCAAATTGCAAAGCTGTGGCGGGGGTGGACAGCCATTTTTGAATTTGATAGTTTACTTCTAAAGGGTTATTGCCAAATAGACTGGTGACTATAAAACCCTAGGATAGTAAAATCCCACACATTTCATGCCCAGAAGACAGTGTAGCACATAGTCACAAGTGGGTAATTCTGTCCATTTGTAGAAGAGATCTCACATAACTGTGATGCTCTGGCACATCCAGAAGTTCAGCACACTTAGCCCAGAGTTGCCTGGAGAACCTCATGTGAGCAGCAGTGCCCAGAGAGTGACAAATGGTGGGCAGGCGTGGAAATTCTTCCTTCAGTGTATTTGATAATAGGGACCCCAGCAGGGACCGCAAGTCATAAGCATCATGTTTATTTTTTCAGGTAAATAGAAGTTTTTACTTTCCTGTTATACCTAGTCAGACATTTTTTTCCCCACTGCTTAATTCTCTTTGCTAGTACCAAAATATATACAGGACTTTTGTGTCTATGCTGATAACTTTTCTCTTACTGTTCTTGTTTTTAATTGATTAATATATTTTTGCTCAATATTTGTATCAAGCTTATATTAGCTACATCAAATGATAGTTCACTTTCTCTCCTTTTTTCTTTGAAACATTTTGTATGAGATAGGACTTACAAGTTTCCTGAATGTTTAGTAAAGACTTGTTTGCAAAATCATCTGGCTTTGTTATCTTTTAAGAAGTAGAAATTGCTTTTTATTTCATATAATTTAGTTTCTAAAATGTTACTGGTGTTTGTACATTTTCTGGGTCACGTTTCTTTTCTTAATTTGTTTTATCCATCCCCTCAAGCATTTATCCTTTGTGTTACTAACAATCCAATTACATTCTTTAAGTTATGTGAAAATATACAATTAAGTTACTATTGACTATAGTCACCCTGTTGTGCTATCAAATAGTAGGTCTTATTCATTCTATTTTGGGTGATTTTGGCAATTATAATTTCTAGACAATTTATTCATTTCATTTAATTTTTCAACATTATTGGGAATATGATTTATATCAATGTAAGTTTCAGAATGTTTCATTTTAGGTTTACACAAGCTTAATTATTTCTCCAAAGATAAGATAATTAGCCCTAATATAACTAATGAATAATAGAAAGCCATATAATAAAGCTGAAAGATGAATCAAGCTGGATATATTTTGAGGATCAGTATAGTGGGTTTTGGGGTGGAGGGTATCCAGAGAAATTGAAACATGTTAGTATTTGGAAAGTGCTACAAATACTGGTTTAGCAGGTGGCAGAAATATATGAGTGGAATGCTGATTTGCACTAGGCAGCCTCATCTCTTGCAACTCAAAGTGGGAAATTGCAATTTATACTCATTTAAACACGAATTCACATGTATTGAAAGAGGAGTACTTAAATAGTAATGAGGTAAGGGGGACATTCACGCAAAAGGTGAGCTTTTCGAGGGCAGGGGTTTTTGTCTTTTTTGTTCCCTGTTCTGATACCAGGAACTAAAACAGTGCCTGGCACATAGTAGGTGCTAAATAAAATTTGAATAAAGAAAAGAATGACAAAAATCCAATTTAATCCTCATAACAATCTTGGGATTATAATAGCAAATATTTACTGTGTGTTTACCCTACATCGGATATCATTCTAAGTCTTTACATGTCTTAATCTAAATCCTTATTAGACAGGAAATTGAATACATGTAATAATCACAGTGAGTTTTGTTGTTAAGTGTGAGAAAGTGATTCAAAAATAATAAGACGAAAATCGGCCGGGCACAGTGGTTCACATGTGTAATCCTAGCACTTTGGGAGGCCCAGGCAGGTGGATCACCTGAGGTCAGGAGTTCGAGACCAGCCTGGCCAACACGGTGAAACCCGTCTCTACTAAAAATACAAAAACTAACTGGGCATGATGGCAGGTGCCTGTAATCCCAACTACTTGGGAGGCTGAGGGGGGAGAATCAATTGAACCCGGGAGGCAGAGGCGGCAGTGAGCCAAGACTGCACCACTACACTCCAGCCTGGGTGACAGAGCGAGACTCTGTTTCAAAAGAAACAAAAAGAAAAATAAAAAAAGAAAAGGAAAGTTGTTAGGGGCTGTGGTTAGTTTAAAAGTACAGGGAGGAATTTCCAGCACTGCTGGATCAATGTTTTCAAAATCTTCCTCTCTCCTTTTAGCTCTGTTTCCCTCAACTCACCCCATGAATCGGCAAAAGTATCCACAGCTCATCTCAGGCTTAACTCATCATCTCTGTATATGAGTACATGATCTAATATTTTGATGTAGTAAGTGGGATTCAATGTAAAAATCTAAATAATTATTTTAAAATTTAGTTCCAAGAAATTCCTTGCATCTTCACATAAGCTCTTTAATGTATTTCCTTCATTCTGATAAAGCAAATTGTAGAGTGGATTATATTTCTCTTTTTTTACACTGGTTGCCCAGGAGATCAAGTCGAACTATAAACTTCACAACAAACAATACATTTTGTTCATGTTTTAAAAGGTCACTGATTTATTTACATTGTTTTTTTGTTTGTTTTAAGTTAACTATTTTAAGAATATTGTAGATCAATATGTAAATATAAGAAATAGTACAGAGATATTCTTTGTATCATTTACTCAATTTCCTTCAATGGTAACATTTCAAAACCACAACACAGCATGACAACCAGCATATTGAGACAGTCAAGATACAGAACATTTATTTCCATCGCCGCAAAGAACTATCCCGTTGCCCCCTTTTTTTTTAGCCGTACGCACTTTCCTTCCACCCTCCTCAATACCTTCTTAAGTCCTTCCAATCACAAATCTCTTCTCCATTTCCATAATTTATACTTTCAGAAATATATAAATGTACAGTATATAACCTTTTCGGATTGCCTTTCTTCACATAGAAAAACTCTTGGAGACTTGTGGAAAATCAGGCAGGTTCCTCCATGGATCAATAATTTGTTTCTTTTTATTGCTGAATAGTATTCCATGGTATGGATGTACCACAGTTTATTCAGCATTCACTTATTCAAAAACATCCGTGTTATTTCCAGTTCTTGTCTCTTACAAATAAAGCAGTAAAGCTCTATAAGCATTTGTACACAGCTTTGTTTTTGGTTTTGCTTTCTGCTCTAAGTAACTTTTTATTTGTTTATTCACTTATTTTTCATTGACAAATAAAAATGGTATGAACTTATGATATACAGTATGATCTTTTGAAATATGTATACATTGTAAAACGGCAAAATCAAGCTCATTAACATGCATCACCTCACTTACTGTTGTTTTGTGGTGAGAACACTTAAAATCTAATCTCTTAGCAATGTTCAGGTCTACAGTACATTATTATTAACTATAGCCACCATTTTGTGCAGTAGTTCTCTTGGGCTTATTCCTCATGTCTAACTAGAATTTTGTGTCCTTTGACCAACATCTTCCCCATTTCCTTTGTCCCTTACCGGCCCCTGAGAAACATCCTACTACTCTCTGCTCCCATGAGTTCAATGTTTTTCAGATTCCACATATAAGTGAGATCATGTGGTATTTGCCTTTCTGTACCTCGCTAATTTCACTTAACATGATATCCTCCAGGTTCAACTCTGTTGACACATTAGGATTTTCTTCTTTTTGAAGGCTGAATAGTTTTCCTTTGTGTATATATATATATTTTTTGTATGAACACAAGTCTTAATTTCTTTGAGATAAATGCTCAGGAATGCAATTGCTAGGTCATATGATAGTTGCTTGTTTAGTTATTGAAGAAAATTCTAAACTGATCACTTCTCAGCCTTTTGGCTAAGATCAAGTGTAGACAATTCTAAATTGTTTTCAGAGTGGCTATAGCATTACACATTCCCACCATCAATGTATGAGTTATCCAGCTTTTCCTCTTTTTTAATGTCTGTATTTAGTACTATCACTTTCCTTCTTAGTACTGCTTCAGCTGTGTCTCACAAGTTTTGATATTTTGTATTTTTGTTTTCATTCTATTTAATGTGTTTTTATTTCTCTTGAGACTTCCTTGTTGATACTTTTATTATGTCCTTTGTTTCCAGGTGTTTGGGGATTTTTCTTGCTGTTTCTCTGTCATTGATTTCCAGTTTCATTCATTGTTGGAGAACACATTCTGTGTGATTTCAATTCTTTTGAATTTGTTGAGGTTGTTTTCATGGCTTGGAACATGATGTCTCCTAGTACGTATTCTGTGGGCACTGAAAAAAAGGTGTATCATGCTGTCGTAGGGTGAAGTGTTTTATAAATGCCAATTACATCTTGTTGATTGATGGTGTTTCTGAGGTTTTCTATATTCTTGTTGATTCTCTACTTGTTTTATCAATTATTGAGAGAAGGGTGTTAAAGGCTCCAACTATTATTGTGATTTCTTTATTTCTGCTTTCAGTTTTATCAGATTTTGCTTCACATAATTTGTAGCTCATTTATTTGGTTCATACACATGCAGGATTGCTATGCCTTAGTGGATTGACCCTTTTAACATTATATAATGTGCCTATCTGTCACTGGTGACTTACTTTGCTCTAACATCTATATTATCTGATATTAATATAGTTACTTCTTTTATTATTGTCTTCATGGTATATCTTTTCCCATCCTTTTATTTTCAACCTGCCTTTGTCATTATACTATATTTGAAGTAAGTTTCTTGTAAACAGTATATAGGTGTGTCATATTTTAAGGCACTCTGTGCCTTGCTATCTTTAATTTGGTGCATTTAGATCATTTACACTTAATATAATTATTATGTGCTAGGGCTAAGTCTGCTATTTTATTTTTTGCTTTCTCTTTTTTTCTCTTTGATTTGTATTTCTCTCTTTTATTTTTCCTGCTTTCCTGTTGGACTTGGACTATTTTTAGAAATCCTTTTTGATTTATCTGTAGTGTAGTATTCTCTCTACGTATTTATATGGCCTCTTATTTGTTGAGATACATGTGTATGTATGTGTGTGTATTACATGTATCCATATGTATATTCTCATAACAGTTTACTGTTGTCACCATTTTATCAGTTTAAGTATAGAAACCTTACATCTCTCTTTAAATCCCTTTACTCACCCCATTTATAATAGTTATCTTATATATTGCCTCTACATACATTTGGAACCACATCATTTGATGTTATAATTTTTGCTTCAACCATAAAATATAATTTTAAAAACTCAAGAGGAGATGGAAGGGCTATAGTATTTACCCATATTTTTGCCTACCATATTCTTTCCTCCTTCCTTACATGCCATAGTTCCTTTTTAAAATCACTTTTTATTTTCTCTTTAGAAAACTCCCTGTTTACATTGTTTTCGGGTAGTTCTGCTTGTTGCAAATTCTTTTAGTTTTTCTCCATGTGAAAACATTTTGATTACTCCTTCACTCCTGAAGGATATTTTCAAGTATAGCATTCTGGGTTAACAGTACTTTTCTTTCAGCACTTGAAAAACTTTGTGCCGTTTCCTTCTGGCCTATGTGATTTCTGGTGAGAGAAGTGTTTCCTTACAATGCTTTTTCCTTAGAGGCAAGGACTTGTTTCTCTCAAGCTGCTTTCAAAACATTTTTCCTTCTCTTTAGTGTGCCAAAGTTTAATTATTATGTATCTTGATGTAATTTTCTTCGAGTTTATCCTGTTTGGGATTTTCTTGGAATATTTAATCTATAGGGTTGTGTCTCTTGCCAAATTTCAGAAGTTTTAGCCAATTGTTTCTTTGAGTAGCTTTTCAGCCCTTCCCTCTTTCTTTTCTTTTTTCCAGTTTACCCATGACACGAATATTAAATACATTATTTTGAATTCCACTACGTAAATTTTTATTTTTTACATGAAACAATTCAATTTGGGAGTAAATACGTACAGATATTATACATAGATATATTTGGTATTTCAAACTTAGGATTATATCCAGGTTTTGTTTTTGTTTTTGTTTTTGACAAAGTCTCACCCTGTTGCTCAGGCTGGAGTGCAGTGGTGCAATCGCAGCTCACCACAACCTCTGCCTCCCAGGCTCAAGCAATTCTCCTGCTTCAGCCTCCCGAGTAGCTGGGATTACAGGCACATGCCACCACGGCCAGCTAATTTTTGTATTTTTTGTAGAGATGGGGTTTCACCATGTTGGGCAGACTGGTCTCAAGCTAGGATTATATCCAGCCTTAATTGGAAAGTGTTCAAGGTCCATATAAGAGGTAGAATATTCTATAATTTAAAAATTCTAAAATTTTTGATTTTCTTTACTTTTTATTTTTTTTTTGAGAGGGAGTCTCGCTCTGTTGCCCAGGCTGGAGTGCAGTGGCCGGATCTCAGCTCACTGCAAGCTCCGCCTCACAGGTTTATGCCATTCTCCTGCCTCAGCCTCCCGAGTAGCTGGGACTACAGGCGCCCGCCACCTCGCCCGGCTAGTTTTTTATATTTTTTTTTTAGTAGAGACGGGGTTTCACCGTGTTAGCCAGAATAGTCTCAATCTCCTGACCTCGTGATCTGCCCGTCTCGGCCTCCCAAAGTGCTAGGATTACAGGCTTGAGCCCCCGCGCCCGGCCAATTTTTGAATTTCTAAAAGGACTTTGAATTCTGAAATCAATCTATGATAATTCATCCAAAAAAGCAAGACTGGCAAACAGCACAAAACTGTTTGATGTTCCAAAGAAGAGCTTTTCTGTAGTTTGAACTAGTTTGTTTCGCCAATATGGCTTTCAATAATCGAGATTTAATATGGGCTGCATTTTGATACCAATTTGTTTACCTTGAAGTAATTTAAACTGAAATAAACCTGCTCCAAAATATTTAATGCTTATAAAAATACCTCAGCAAAAATCCAAATAAGACTTTAGTTTTGGGATTTGACCAAATATACAAATAATTACTTGTAGGAGGTCACAACTGCTGCAATTTAAGTAATGAAGGTAGTATTCTTTTTTTATTATTATTATTATGCTTTAAGTTCTAGGGTACATGTGCACAACGTGCAGGTTTGTTACATATGTATACTTGTGCCATGTTGGTGTGCTCCACCCATTAACTCGTCATTTACATTAAGTAGATCTCCTAATGCCATCCCTCCCCCCTCCCCGCTCCCCACAATAGGACCCGGTGTGTGATGTTCCCCTTCCTGTGTCCAAGTGCTCTCATTGTTCAATTCCCAGCTATGAGTGAGAACATGCGGTATTTGGTTTTCTGTTCTTGCGATAGTTTGCTGAGAATGAAGTTCTCTACTGAATTTGGAGCCAGGATGGGAACTGGGGATTGCCTATTACAGTTTCATTAAGTATATGAGAGATTTAAAAACTGCTCAGAAGTATTTTTAAGACATCATGGTGTTCCTGCAACTTCATGGAATGATTTCCTGTATTGGTGAGGGTTTTCTAACCAAATGAACCCCAGGAGCGTGGACAAAACACATAAAATATAAGAAATGTGGCAATGGGCTGAAATGAAATGAAATGAAATGAAAACATCAGGCAATGAGAATTTTTTCAATGGCAGAAAATTGACTAATTTGAAAGATATAAGAAATATCCATGGATCTATAATCAGACAGTGTGTTCTCTCCCTGAACCTACCACCAGGATGGAACTGGGGACAAGAGTAGTGGCTGGAACTGTAAACTCAGGCACTAGTTTCTATGATTGTTAGCTTCTTTCTGCGTGACTAGAGTGGACAGGGTATCTGGGGTTATGATTATCATGCTGCTCCTTCCATATGCTAAGAGAGAGCTGGAAGTTACTTGGACTCTACTTTATCCCTATTGTAAGTGTCACTACGATGTAAGTTTCAGGTGGCTGCAGCCTTTATTTTACTCATTGTTTTGTCACCTGCACCTACCATACCGCTGGGCACATTCTTGGTGCTCAGAACTATTTGTTAAGTGGATATAATGAATTAATATGGACTTATGCCTCGTTAGAAGCTATATCAAGAGAGAACTACAAACGAACTGGTCAACATTAATAAGTGGGAATTCTGGATGAGAATCCAAAGTCATTTGGTATAGCCCGATGGAGCATCCCAGCAGTACAGAACACACCCGGAACAAGCATTTTAGAAAGACCTATTTGTTTTGTAGAGGATCATGTAAACTGGGGACTAATGAGAAAAAATGGCTTGAATCTAAGTTAAACAGCTATTTCCTTTGGTTTTCCTTTTGTAACTTTTCCATATGTTATGCTTAGAGTTATCATCCCAAAGAGGGAAACCTTTCTTTCATCTCTTTTTTTTTCCCCAAAATCAAAAAAGAAAGTCTGGGTATAAGTAACAGTAAACTCATACCATAATCTTATTGATATTATAAAGGAAAGTAATGGTAAACTCATATCATAATCATATTGATGTTATAAAGGAATCTTACTGTGTCTATATTCCTGGAAAGTGTGTGTGTGTGTGTGTGTATGTGTGTGTATGTGTATGTGTGTGTGTATGTGTGTGTATGTGTGTGTGTATGTGTGTGTGTGTATGTGTGTGTGTGTGTGTATGTGTGTATGTGTGTATGTGTGTGTGTGTGTATGTGTGTGTGTATGTGTGTGTATGTGTGTATGTGTGTGTGTGTGTGTGTGTGTATGTGTGTGTGTGTGTGTGTATGTGTGTGTGTGTATGTGGGTGTGTATGTGTGTGTGTGTGTATGTGTGCATACGTGTGTGTTTGGTGATGAAGGAAGATGTACTAAATTTTTATTGTGCTGGCGCTGGTATTATTATTATCTTTAATAATATCTTTAATTAATTATCCCTATTATTATCTTTAATTTATTAGTTCTCATCAACTTTTATTATAGGGCCACTGTTACTTAATACTTAGGCATGATTTATTATTCTGGCTCTCTGCTGTACTCTTCACTATTTGTTACCAAAATTCAATCATTAAGCAATGATGCTGGCAAAATAAAGTCCATTATAAACGAAACCACTGTGTCAGAATTCAATGAACATCATATGCAAAATATAAAATAATAATTGTTTAAGTACAGTTTCAGAAAAAAACTTTGGAAGAAACTAGAGAAATTACATTAGCAGAAAATAGTAATATATTTATAAATTAGAAGAAACCATAATATATTTTAGGAATCTATTGCATATTTCATTTTTTCTCTATTTGCATCTCTGTTACCTATCACTACACACATTTGAGTATGGATGTCATAACATATAAACTGAATCATAGAATAGGGCTGAATTTGCCTGAGAACAAAAAATTCATATGCAAAATGAGTAAATATAAAGTCATAATATTGTATTAGAAGTTGCAGAAGATAAATTTACGTCATGCAATGTGTACATTTTCCTAATGATTATGTGTATCTGATAGCTATTACACATTTGAAAAATAAGCTGGAAAAAATAGAGTCTGAAATATGTTTTGAATTCCAGTAACAAATCTGGCATCTTCATGATCTTGTTCAATGCTTAGTTCCATGATTAAGCTTTCCAAAAAAAAGAAAAAGAAAAAATCTGGCAAAGATGGTCCTAGATCACTTGACTTCCAATGCAGTGTTTCTTCTACCTCAAGTTGCTTTGCTAAACAATGGTATCACTTATAACTTCTTTAAATGAACATGAGAGAATTTCCTGTTGATTTTTGAGCAATGCAATTAATATGTACAAATTGCCAATACCCTTAACACTTCTTTGTAACAATTTTTTAAACAGGTGCATGTTTTATACCAAGAAAAGCTAATGAATATAAATATTTATTCTCTCTTACACTGAAACTCTTCTGATAATGTAAATTTACTTATGCTTGTAACAATATGCATTTTTGGCATACGTGAACAAGACTTGTCCCCAGTTTAAGTGTAAGTTTTACTTGGTTATAAATAAATTATGATTTATAGAAGGCTTTTCTTTTTCTTTTATCTTCCTTTTGGCTATGAATAAAATTGATAGCATCTATACCAAACCAAGTATGTAAATAGTCAGAAAAAACAACATAGCCACATCTTTAGGGAAGAAGAAACGTTTTTGTAGTTATATGAAGAGAAAGAGAATATAAAAGAAGTCATTTAACCTTTGGGGTCCTGGAAGATCTCATAGTGGCTCAAAATTTGGGTAAAGAAGGATTGGGTAATGAAATATAAGGATAAGACCATATCAGAAACAATTGCATTTCTATAAGTTCTTGATAAGTATTTGTGTTGCTTTGGGGTACTCATATATCTTTCATTTTGCCCCTCTTATTTAAAATATTACCATGGTAGGGGACAGAGAAAAAGAAATGTAAGCATTCAAAATGCACACATTAACTTTGTTTTTCAACTTTTATTTTAGATACAGGGGGTAGAAGTGCAGACTTGCTCCATGGGTATATTGCACCCAGATAGTGAGCATAGTACTCAACGGGTAGTTTTTCCACCCATGACCCCTCTGTCCCTCCACCTTCTAGTAGTTTGCAGTGTCTCTTGTTCCCATGTTTACGTCCACATGTGCTCAATATTTAGCTCCCATTTATAAGTGAGAACATGCTGTATTTGATTTTCTGTTCCTGCATTAATTTTCTTAGGATTATGGCCTCCAATTCCATCCATGTTGCTGCAAAGGAAATTATTTCATTCATTTTCATGGCTCTGTAGTATTCCATGGTGGATATGTACCACATTTTCTTTATCCAGTCTACCTTTGATGGACATCTAGGTTGATTGTATGTCTTTGCTACTGTGAATAGTGTGGTGATGAACATACAAGTACATAACAGAATTTACACATATTAACTTTTTAAAAACTCTATGAAATTTGTAAATGGAAATGTCGTACTGTGGAAAGAAATACAATTGTTTCTATAAGGGACCCCCTAGGATAACTAAATAAGTCTTTTAAATCTATGTCAATCCCAGCCCTTTATTGCATAGGATTTCCAAGATAGTGCTATTCACTTTTCATTTCTATAAGTCCCTTTGCTATATTGATCTGAGAGAACATGCTAAACAGTAGATGCAAAACAAAGTGCCTAGGTATTTAGCAAACAGTGGAGGCCTAAAAATAACAATACCTTCAAGAGACTCTAACAGGGTGAGTTGCCATAAAATGTCTTGACCAAAGCAAATTGATGTTTTCACACATTTCGCCATTCCCCCTCATCTGGGAAAAATCATTTTAAAATATTTTGTGTCTTGGCCAACATATCACTGACCTTTGCTTTTTGGCATTTCAACTCTGTCCTTTTCACTCTTGTAATAACCGCAGCCTCATTCTATTGAGAGATATGTGGGACATTCAGTATATAATTGAAGTGATAAATATCACACTAAGATTAAAAAATAAAATAAAAACCGTAGTTTTCCAGAAAGGAATGTTGTTACCTCTTCACATGTGAAGAAAGTAACTTATCCCGTTAAGATGGGAAAAAACAGGTGAGGAAAATAGATTCATTCGTAAGATATGCGACGGTCCAGTAAAGTAAGAAAATTTAATTGCCACTTCACTTTCAAAGCTGCAAAGAATGACCATGTTAGCACACAGGACTTGAAGTCATTTCACCTTCGTGAGAAGAAACCATTTGAATATATTCAATGTTTAAGTGTCTTTTTATTCCAAATAGTATTTTCTACTTCCTCCTTTGTTAGGTAATTAGTTTTGGGCTGTGTTTCTTCTATGGACATACATTAGCATGGATGACTAGAGAATTACACTGTGAAAAGTTGGAGAGCCATGTGGAAATCTGTTAGAAAACTCAGTTCGGTGGTGTCATTCACTGTGTGTGCCCATTCAGTATAAGGAAGGAAAAGGGAAATTCTAAACACCAAATGTTGTGTTTCTCTTAAAAGTGTGCAATGCATATATTTTTAATAGAACTGGTTTGCCCATCAAAATAGAGAACGATGACCTTGCTTTATATATGCATGGATGAGTGAACAGTATGTGTATCCCATCAACTTGCCCTGTTAGAGATTTATAACTTATAAATTAATTATATTTTCATTTATGTAAGATACATACATTGAGAATTGTGTGTGACAAGTAATAACAGCTGGACTGAAAGGAATGGGTAGTGGGAAATGGGTCTGAAAGTTTAGTTTGGGACAGGGTTGTTAAAGGCCTTCTAAGTCAAGTGGAGGAACTATTGACTCCATTGTCTTCAATGCAGATATATATCGGTTCAAACTTCCAAGAAGGTCCTTGTCTGGTGGAGATAACGAAGAAAAACAACAATTATAGCACAGTGTGTTATGTACAGCGTCAACATCCCCAGGCACATTTCAGAAATGCAAAAATCTCGGGCTCCACCACATACCTATTGAATCAGGCTCTTCATTTTTAAAAGATCTGTAGATAACTAATGGCACATTGGAGCTCGATAAGCAATAGCATAAAAGAATATGAGAAGGGCATCCAGTAGAATCTGGCTGTGGGTGAGGTGTGCAGCAGAGTGAAAGGATGCATATGGGAAGTTTCAGACAGAGAAAACAACATGGTCAGTGGAACAGAATAATTAAAGTACACGGCAAATTTAGAGACCTGAAGATAGTTTGAAGTGGCTGTAACACAGGAGGCATAGATGAAAATGTGTAAAAGCGACTAAGATATCCTTCAATAGATGAATGGATAAATAGATCATCATACATCTGTACAACAGAATAATATTCAGTAATAAAAAGAATGAGCTATTAAGCCAAAGAAAGACATGTATTATTCTTAGTTGCATATTGCAAAGTGAAATAAACCAGTATGAAAAGACTGTATACCGTTTGATCCCATTTATATGACATTCTGGAAAAGGTAAAACTATAAACAGACTACTGATTGCCAGGGGTTTGGCAACTGCCCCTTAATGAGGTACTTCTAAAAATTTGGATTGGCTTCACTGGAATAACTTTTTTGGGAAAGTTATCAATTTTTTTATACTTTAAGTTCTGGGATACATGTGCAGAACGTGCAAGTTTGTTACATAGGTATATATGTGCCATGGGGGTTTGCTGCACCCATCAACCCATCATCTACATTAGGTATTTCTCCTAATGCTAGCCGTCCCCTGTCCCCCTACCCACTGCCAGGCCACAATGTGTGTTTTCCCCTCCCTGTGTCTGTGTGTTCTCATTGTTCAACTCCCACTTATGAGTGAGAACATGTGGTGTTTGGGTTCTGGTTTTCTATTCTTGTGTTAGTTTACTAAGAATGATGGTTCCCAGTTTCAAGTCTCTTTAACTCACTTATAAGGTGACGTTTATTTCAGCACTCTCTAACACTAGTCAGTATCAATAAATAAGCAGGCTTTTTTAATAGGCACTTGAGCATGATGGACAACACAAAATGATACTAATTCCTATTCCCCAATTCCCCCCTTCTTCAATTCCCCCCAACCTTGACTCCTATGTAAAAGAGTCTTACAAGGTCAGGTGTGTTTCTCCTGGTAGTGGCTATTGCTTGATGGTGGTAGATTAGATGTCCACAGCTCCTCTTTAGCGATAGCTCAGTGCTCTGGAGAAGCTGTACTAGCTGAGTGCTCATGGACGAGTTACTTAATCTATAAAATAGAGATAACAGTAGTAGTTACTTGATTTTTTTTAAATGAAGAATAAATAAGTTTATATATGTACAACATTTAGAACAGTACCTACCATATTGGAAATGCTCAATATATATTAACCATTATGAAAATCATCAATTCCAAGACCCACGTCTTATCACAATTTGAATTCTCTGTAGTTAGGACATATTTTACAATTACTGGCATCTTAGATTCAGAGCAATATACTATTATCTGAACACTGTTCTATTTTTCTACGTATGAGAGGAAACCATTTGAAGGAGAGAAGAGTTCTATAGAGTAGCCAATACCTGACTCAGTTTTAATTTTCTCTTCCCCTTCACTACTCTACCTTTATGAAGGCTACACAGTCATTAGATGAGAAATGACACTACAAATCATGTTTTCTCATTGCTCACAATAATCCAACAAAGTCAGATACTTTTACAACTCCATTTCACAGGCCAATAAACTAAGTTTTACAGAGGTCGGTTAATGTGTTCATGGTCACCCAGTGAATAAATTACTGAACAGCAGCATTCAAACCCAATTAGTCTTTGAAGCATTTGCTAATTCCACTGTACCTCTAGACCCGGTAGCCTTTCTTAATAATTTAACAAAAAAGCTTCTCTGGGGGAATTATAAGCAGAAATGTCAATGAGAACAAACCCAATAAATGTTCCATATTACATTTACAAAACAGAAAACTACTAATTTTTATTGAATTGGGCTGATTTGTTTTCTCGTTGAAGGTGACTGTTTTGGGAGCTAAATAATGCTATTTCATTCATTGGGATGCTTTATGCTTCAGCTGCTGTAAATATTAACAGAATTAAACAATTTAACAGGAGGCTAATGTGAGTGCTCTGAGAAGCTATTCTAGAAGGTTCTTAGACTAGGCACGTTTTTATTTTATTAGAGCCTTGTTAATTTAAAATATGTTGGAAGTATTGATTCTACCTGTTATTCTAAGCATTTGTATGATATTAGCTACATTTTCTCAGTTTACTACAATTTATTCATTTGTAAAAGAGATGAAGGTGGAGATAAACTATTATAATTTTAGTAGACACAAACATACTGTAATATACTTAGTTTTTATCTTTTTAACTCCTCAAAATTATACTTTGTGATAATTTAAATGAGGGCTTCCCTGGACTAATGTTTATATTGTCTCTGACTATAAAAATATATTACCAAATAGATAAACACCATGAAAAGATTACAAAGAGTATCTTTTAACCTGTTTAACATATTAATCTGCTTCAAGCCTCTTACTAGTACTGTTTACATGTATTGTTCATATATATGCCTAAAATTTTCTAATTGCCCTCACTTTGTTAGCCTCATTAAAATCAGCACCTGTAAGAATATTTTACCACATTTATCTGTTTTCAGAAAATATGCTCCAGTCTTTCTAGAAATCCAGATCAAGAGTTCAGGTTAGTAAAGTTTATATTTAATTTGCTTTATTTTCATACATGATGGCCATCTAATATGATAAGATAAAATGCTCCATGTAGGGCTAAACATTAGGACTAAACAAATACAGAACTAAGAAAATGGCCATACAGGCTAATTCTTGTGTAAGGAATACACCCAAGTCCCAGGATCTCAGAGACCCTTGAACTCACTAAGAAAATGCCTAATTACCCAGTGACTGAGCTAGTTCTAGTCATAATTGAGCGCATATGGTTCATGGAAAAATTAAATGCAAGTACTGAATCCCAGCCACAAAGTTAGCACTCTGTCAATATCCTTGGTAGTTTACTAGAGTCTTTACGCTGGTTATGAAACAGCCGCACTACATGAGCAAGTAAATAATCTACATTTCATAAAGGCATTTGTTTTGATGGAAACTATTTTACTGATTCTGGTTATTCAGCGTAAGTTAAGATAAGAATAAAATTGAACAAATTAGTTAAATTAATATTAAAAATGCATCTGTCTGTATAGTTATATCACAAGAGAATTTACCAAAAAAGCACACTATTTATACACAGAATAATAAATACATTGATAGACTCCTTGATAACTGAATAGAACTATACTTTGGAAGTGCAAACTGGGAATTGCATGATCCCTAGTATCAAGGGGTTCAAAGCCTAATGAGGACATCAGTGTGGAAAAGCCATCATCGCGTTACAATGTGAAAAATACAATGATAATGATGGCAAAATCATAAGGGAGCATCCAACTACTAGAAGAATTGCAAAGGTCTTCAGAAAAGAGGCAATGCTTAGGATTGGCCTTGGCACTTAGATTTCACCATACAGTAGGATGGTGACTGTATTAGTCTGTTCTTATGCTGCTAATAAAGATATACCTGTGAGTGGGTAATTTATAAAGGAAAGAGGTTTAATGGGCTCACAGTTCCACATGGCCGGGGAGACCTCACAATCATGGCAGATGGCAAAGGAGAAGCAAAGGCATGTCTTACGTGCTGGCAGACAAGAGAACTTGTGCAGGGGAACCCCCATTTATAAAACCATCAGAGCTCGTGAGACTTACTATCATGAGAACAGTATGGGGAAAACTGTCCCCATGATTCAATGATCTCCACTTGGCTCTGCCCTTGACACGTGGGGATTATTACAATTCAAGGTGAGATTTGGGTGGGGACACAGCCAAACCATATCAGTGACACTAAGAAAACAGACTAAGGCCAAACATAAAGAGTATTTGATGAAATAGCAGACAAGGCTAACAAATCTACCTTCCTTTCCATTCATTCAAAATCTTAAACACTGAATATGTATTTATGTAATATGTAATATGAACACACACACATATATATACATATACATATGTGTACACACACATACATACATATACATATGTGTACACACACCCCTACATCTATAACTTATATCAAGACAGATGACCACACATAGACAAAAAAAACTTGGAGAAAGCTGAAGCAGAGAGCTGATGGGATTGTACTGATCAATTTTCTAGGAAAGCATAAATTACCCAAATTAACAGGGAAAGATGTAGAAACATGAATAGATCAAAGATACTAAAATTTCTGATTCTTAAAAGAGACACCAAACAAAACTCACCTATGATGAAGTAATTTGAATAGTCTAATAACTATTAAAGAAAATGAATTTATAGTTTAATAACTCCTGAAAAAGATCGTGTCATTTGCTTTGCAGAAACTTTTTAACTTGATATAATGTCATTTGAAATATTTAGGTCCTGATAATTTTATTGGATAATTCTATCAAACATTTGGAGAAGAATTTACACCAATTTAACACTATCTCTCCCAGAGAATAGAATAGGAGAAATATCTCCATCTTATTTTATAAAGCCAATATTACCTTGATGCTGAAACAAGACAGGAGAATAAAAAAATAGAAACAAAAAACAAAAACCAGCATCCCTAATAAACATAGATCCAAAATTCCTCAACAAAATATTAGCAAATCCAATCCAGCAGTACATTTAAAATTATACACCGTGACAAAGTGGGATTTATTTCAGAAATGCAAGGCTTGTTCAATGTTCAAAAATCAAGGTAACCCACATATTAACAAGCTACAGAAAATCACATAATTATGTTAATTGATACAGAGCATTACTTTGACAAAATCCAATACCGCTTTATGATATAAAATCTCAGCCAACTAGGAACTTCGTCAAATTGATAAAGAAATTTTACTAGAAGCCTGAAACTAGTATCACACTTAATGGTGAAATACTGAATGTTTTCCCCTTGGAAACAAAGAAGGGATGTCCTCTCTCACCAATTTTATTCAGCATAATGTCATTTTGTTCTCTAGGACTAGAATTTCTAGAAAATTCTAGAAATCTAGAAATCCTAGAGAGCAAAATGAGCCGAGAAATGGAAATTCAAAGGCATCAAGTTTGCGTATAAAAGTAAAACTGTCCCTGTTTGCAGATGGCATGACTGTCTATGTAGGAAATCCCCAAGGAATTTATATGAAAACTAGTATAATTAAAAAGTCACTTCAGCAAGGTCACAGAATACAAGGTCAGTCAACCAAAATCAGTTGTATTACTATAGACTAGCAATGAACATGGAGAAACTGAAATTTAAAACAAAATATGATTTATGTTCATTTAATACTGAAATACTTATGTATACATTTAACAATAAATATACAGGACTTGCATGCTGAAAACTACACAACTCTGATGAAAGAAATCAAAAAAAAGATCTAAGTAAATGGAGGATATACCATGTTGATAGATTGGGAGATTCAGCATAGTAACGATGCCATTGCTTCCCAAAGTGTTATACAGGTTTAATTCAATTTCTATGAAAAGTTCAACATTTTTGTATATATAAACAAGAGAATTCTAAACTTTATATGAAAAGGCAAAGAAATAGCTAAAACAATTTTGAAAAGAATGGAACAGGGTCAGATATTTCTAGAAGAGTTTTTAGATTTTTTTTCTGTACTATTCTTTATATTCTCCATCTACGACTGCACATTCACATAATTAAATTTGTTACATTATTCTACAACTAACTAGTGATATGAGCTATTTTCTATTGATGTATCTCTGAATTTACTGACTCTTTTTATATCATCTCTCATCTTCTATTATGTGATTTTTAGCTCAGTTATTATGTTTCAGTTCTAGAGTTTCTATTTGTTTTTTTTAATAGCTATTATTTGTTTGTTGAAATTCTCTTTTGTTCTATCATGAGAATATTTTCACTCACTTTATTTAAAGAACAGTTTTAAGAACTACTGTGTCTTCATATATCTAGTAATTTTGAATTGCATCTCAACATTATTAGTGTTACCACTTATAGATTGAATTCTGTCATGTTCCCCTGAAGAATGTTGACTTTTTTGCTTTAAGTGGGCAGTGAACTTGGTTGAACTCAAATTCCAAATTGTGTCTCTTGTGATAGGCAGTAACTGAAATCTCTGTCACTTCTTTTAGCTTTAGCCAGGCTGTTTGGAGTCTGTCTTGCACATGTGTAGTACACATAGTTCAGGAGTCAGTCAGAAATTTGTGCTGAGATTGTATATGCAGAATTTGGATCTTCTCCTCTATCGCTCTCTTTGTCAAGATTTTAATTTTTACCTTCCATTGCTGCGGTTGCCCTAAATTCTGACCTGTGGTTTATTAATCCAGTAAACGGTGGCTTTTTATCTGAATTCTGTATGCTTAACACAGTGTCCGAGACCTGTCCTTATGTGAAAAGCAATGAAAGTGGAAAATTCAATCAGTGACCTTCCCTTCTCCTAATGAAGCTCCCTAGGCCTGAAGTTTACTTGTAGGAAGGTTTTGTAATTAGGTATTATTTCACAATAAAAAATTTAAAATACCTTTAATCTCTTTTACTCTGTGCAAGGCACTTCTAAAATCATTAGCATTTTCTTTTGCAGTGTGTTATAATTTGTTCATATTTCATTATAATCCTTTGTTAAAACAATAATTTTATGGAATCAAGGTTAAATAATTAATTTATTATTTCTTTTTCATAGTATTGAGACAGTTTCAATTCTTATTGTGATAATTCATATTCTATTTGTATTATGTTAAATTTGATTAAGTTGCCTAAAATTGAAACTCACTAGAACCATATTTTAATTTTTGTTCCTAATAAACAGGAATTTTGTTCCTAATAATCTTATAGCCCTATTCTTTATTACTCATATTTAAATTTAAATACAGCATTCTTTCAAATATATTAACAACCATCAAAAAATAAAATGGAGGAAGAATAATCTTTTCAACCAATATTGCTGATATCCATATACATGGACCCTTAACTCATGTCATACACAAAACTGAACTCAAAATGAATCATAGACCTAAATATAGAGCTAATACTATAAAACTCTAACAAACATTGTTTTCTTGGTTCAGCCAATCATTTCCTAGATATGACGTCAAAAACACAAATACCAAAAAATAGATGAATTGCACAACCTCAAAATTAAAAAAAGACTTTTTTGTTGCAAATTATACCATCATACAAGTGAAAAGACAACCCACAGGATGGAAGAAAATATTTGCAAATCATATATCTAATAAGGGGATTTTATCCAGAATAGATAAAGAATTCCTATAATTGAATTTTAAAATGGGCAAATAATTAAATAGTTATTTATCCAAACAGGATACGTAAGTGGCCATAAGTACATGAAAGGATGCTCAACATCATGAGTCATCAGGAAAATATAAATCAAAACCACAATGGATACCACTTCACATCCGCTAGAATGACTGTAATTACAGTCATATTCTAGCAAGAGTTGGTGAGAATATGGAGAAATTGGAACCATCATACATCAGTGGAAAGGATGTAAAATAGTGCAGCTACTTTGGAAAAACAGCCTCACAGTGTACCAGAATATGGTACAGTATTATCACTCTCTATGTGTTCGAAAGCATGACAGATTTTGAAGAGTACTTATCTATTTAAATCTTTATTTTCCCAATAGTGAATTCACTTACCTTGGATCATTGGCTGGTTGGTCTCCTCAGAAAGACAGTATAAGGCAAAGCTCAATCTAACTCCAGGTGTCTAGATTAAAATAGACTAGCCTAGTCTAACTTCAATGGAATGAAGTAGATTTACAGTTGACACTTGAACAACACCGGAGTTAGGGGTATTGACCCGTGAGCAGTCAAAACTCCATGTATAACTATTGACTTTCCAAAAGCATTTACTACTAATAACCTACTGTTGACTGGAAGTCTTACTGATCACAAAACAGTCGATTCACAGATATTTTATAAGTTATGTGTATTATGTACTGTATCTTTACTGTAGAGTAAGCTAGAGAAAAGAAAATATTAAGAAAATCAGAACGAAAATACATTTACAATACTGTACTGTATTTATTGATACTGTAAGTTTACATTGTTTAGTTGATGAATTATCTATCTGAAATGGCAGCAACTACAGCTGCAGACTTCAATCTATAGTACATATCAAACAACTCAACTTTTTCTCATAATGTCATGACTTTCTCAGCTTCTTGGGAGCACTTCCAGCATCACTAGTGACACTTTGTATGGGTCCCATGGTGTTATTCAAGGTGTATGGTATTGCACTAAACATGATGAAAAGTATGCAACAACCATGAGAGATCACCTTTTTTTCTCTTCTTTTTTGAGAGATCACTTTTTTTTCTCTTCTTTTTTGAGAGGGAGTCTTGCTCTGTCACCCAGGCTGGAGTGCAGTGGTGCAATCTCGGCTCACTGCAAGCTCTGCCTCCTGGTTTGAAGCGATTCTCCTGCCTCAGCCTCTCCAGTAGGTGGGATTACAGGCACCCACCACCACACCCGGCTAATTGTTTGTATTTTTAGTAGAGATGGGTTCTCACCATGTTAGTCAGGATGGTCTCGATCTCCTGACCTCGTGATCCGCCCGCGCCTCAAAGTGCTGGGATTACAGGCCTGAGCCACCGCGCCCGGCCCAGAGATCTCCCCACTCCTTTTTTTTTTTTTTTTTTTTTTTTTTTGTGAGTCAGAGTCTCACTCTGTTGTGCAGGCTGGAGTGCAGTGGTGCGATCTCGGCTCACTGCAAGCTCCCCCTCCCAGGTTCACGCCATTCACCTGCCTCAGCCTCCTGAGTAGCTGGGACTGCAGGCGCCTGCCAACATGCCCGGCTAATTTTTTTGTGTTTTTTTGGTAGAGACGGGGTTTCACCGTGTCAGGCAGGATGGTCTCGATCTCCTGACCTTGTGATCCACCCGCCTCAGCCTCCCAAAGTGCTGGGATTACAGGCGTGAGCCACCGCGCCCGGCCAAGAGATCACTTTTTACTGCCATCTACAATTTACTGGAGAAAAATTGCTCACAGGGAGAGAATTAGTGTCCCAGGACATTTTAAGCAGATACTTGCAATACTTGAGAACGCCACGATAGCAACAGGAGGTGACTGTGAAATATTACAGTAGTACAGTGTGTACTATAGTTAATTTTATGCAGTTATGATTTAATACTGCATCTTTACATTTGTTTACATCTCTTTCGACTGCAAATGGTACCATGTATGGTCTGTAAATGTTTGTGTGTGTTAGTTTTGATAAATTGTAACTGATTAGAATAGATTGCAGTATAATTTATGGTAGTAAATGATAAAATAGACTAGTATCTACATATTTTATGCATTCATGACGTACTAAACTTTTCCTTTTTTTTTTTTTTTTTTTTTCTGGGCTACATAGTTCATCTGCAAGTTGTTTTTTCAAATTGTCACAAATCTCCAAAACATTTTCCACCATATTTATTTTTAAAAATTCAAGTATAAGTGGATCCACACAGTTGAAACCCCTGTTGTTCAAGGCTCATCTGTATTTTATTTTGCGTAATTTCTCGTAGTGGTGAAAGCTGGGAATGCAGACTGTGCTAAAGAAAGGCTGTGTTCCCAGCATGCACCACTACCAGAGCTTTCCTATCTACCCCATCCTTCAGTGTTTCACTTGTAGTTACACACTCCCAAGATGAGAGGCACCTTTGTCAGTATCCCATCTATTTCTTTTTCTCTTCTCTTTTTTGGGGGATGTTACATTTTAATTAGATAAAGAAAATTGGGGCAGGGGCAGAGATGAAGGGAAAATTAAATTACATTGATTAACTGAATAAAGAGTGTATTAGTTTCCTAAGGCTGCTGTAATAAAATGCCACAAACTGGGTTGTTTAAAACAACATAATTTTTTTTTTACAGTTCTAGAGGCTAGGAGTCAGACATCAGTGTTTCAGCAAGGCTGTGCTCTTTCCGAAGGCTCTAGGGAAAGATGTGTTCCATTTATCTCTCCTAGCTTCTGATGGTGGCCAGCAGTTCTTAGCATCCTTTGGCTTGCAGAAGCATCACTCCAGTCTCTACCTGCATCTTCATGTGGCATTCTCCTCTCTGTGTCTGTGGCTCTACATTAACTCCCTCTTCTTGTAAGAACTCCAGTCATTGGATTTAAAACCCACACTAGTATTTAGTATAACCCCATCTTAACCAATTAAATCTGCAAAGACTCTATTTCCAAATAAGGTCGTATTCACAGATTTCAGGTGGGTGTGGATTTTTTGGGGTCACTACTCAACCCAGTACAAAAAGTAATATGTGTGATACAGAAGGCTATCCAAGAGTGTGTGTGTACACGTGTGTGTGTGTGTGTTATAGAACTTAGGAGCAGATTGGGCGAAAAGGAGTAGGTATATCTTCAGTATGTGCATCACTGAATGCATTCTTTGCTTCAGGCCCCTCACTATTAGGCAAGCAGTATTTTATTTAACCTTTGCTACAGTTCTGTGTCATTGGGTATTGTTAGCTCCATAGATGAGCAAGCTAAGATTTAGGAATCTACCTAAGGTCACACTGTTACTAGGAGTTTCAACTTGGATTCAAATGATGCATTCCTGCCTTCAAAACCCATTAACTTAAACACTTATCTCTACTGCCTAAATGATTTTAAGAAAAAGTGATAGGTTTTAATTATTCAAAGGATATAAGGGAAAGGAGAAGTCCAAGATGATGCAAGTCCAAGATTGTATAATTAGGGCATTAGCTGGTATCACTAATACATATTAATAAGAGGAGATCATCACAAGGCATGATGGGGATTTTCCTTTTGTTTTTGTTGAGGAATGGAGTGAGAGTGGTAAATGATAGTCCAGATGAAAATATATATTGATACAAAGAATCTGAGAATTTTATTAAGGGAGATCAATTTGTGGTCTGTATTATCCCTCAGTTCCCACAGCATCATTTTTCGGTAATAGGTGACTAAGCACTTTTCATTTGATTCAGAACCTACAGTCACGCATGAAGTCACCTGCCTCAAGTGCTGCATGCTACCACAAAAAATCTCTTTCTCACTCAAACAATGTAGTATTTGTTTTGCTTTGTTCAAATTTATTTAAAATGTATTAATTATAAAAGAATGAAAAAAGTCATTCCCCATGTTTGTGTTTGCTCTTCCTAATGAAATATGTGCAGCTGGATCTAGCTTCAGCCGTTTGTTCGTGTCTAATCAGAAGCCGCTGTCCCCAATTTAGCTTTGTTTCAGCCATTACATGCTGTGTCCTCTACAGTGTATACCTAGATGAGTCACTCTTCAGGTGACTTCTTTTTTGTTAAGGCTATTTGTAAAAAGCCACAACCACTGCAAAATGAGAGTACTGGATTGGTTTGTTACATTAAAATAATTATTTTCAAGATTAGATGTCGTGACTCTAGCAAGAATATACTAACGAAAACATTGCACGAATGTTTCATGTTGCTTAAAACAAAAATAAGCTGTGAGGTATCTTTGTTAACTATGCAAATTGTAGACAATGGATGTTTTTAGTGCTTGCAAATATGCTTGATTTTTCGTGCTGGTACTTACATTTTATAGCATAATAAGTTTAATGTCTATTATTAGAGCATATTTAAAGTAGTATTTGACAATGTAAAATTGCTTCCAATTCAGAATATTCTGAGACATCTCCTTACCACTTAAGAAAAAGTCGAGAATATTATTTTTTATAAAAGTATACTTCAAATATTTAATGACCATTTTATTTAATATTCCTTATTATAACATATATTTCAAGAATTTTTTTGGAGGCATAAGTAAGCATTAGCAAAACCTAGACTATTTAGATCCTATTCTTTTGGAAGAGATAGATTTGAGAAAAACAAACTTTTAATTTTTGTAGATGTGACTAGAAAGTTTACCCTTTCCCCCAAAAATGTCTGCCTATTTCATCATATTTCTTTATGCTTTCATTTTCTTTTAATTACTAATTTGCAATGAGCTCCTAGAGAAAAGATACTGACAGTTATTGTGCAACCATGACTTTAGAAGCAATTTACAGTACCTAGGAACCATATCAAATAACTGTGCCATCCCTGAAATGAGTGGATCAAATATGGCTTAAATTTCTTTTAATAAAAAATAAGGTTTTGTTGTACCAGACGTATATCCGTTGTAGAATCAGTTGAAAATATTTGACATATTGGTTTATATATTCCTTAATCTTTTTGTGCAAATTTGTGAATTTATTTGGAAAAATATATAATTGTTTATTTCTTGCCAGTACCTGAGAAAATGCTGAAATTCATATTAAAAATATAATCTTATGAATAGTGACATTTAGAAATAAGTTTCTAAACTGAAGGTTTTCCTTGTATGAGAATATCATTGACCAGGCAACTGTATTCTAGTTGCATATGAAAATTAATATGAAGGAAAAGACAATTGGGAATAGTTTATAATTCCAATATTAAACTGACAAAAATATTCATTATTATGACAATTTATTTTCATCTTCTGGAATTCTATTTAATCAGCAGAAGAGTTGTAGACGTAAGAATAAATAACATTATGCTAATACAGGGAATAGCTTCCAACTGCACAATTTATGGGCGGACATTTTTGTATCTTAAAAAATTTTTGAGTATACCAAGATGTGGAAAGCTTTCCCTCCCAACTTTCTTGGGCCACTCCTCTCCTTCCTTTGCCTGGTGATAGGGGTGGGGAGGTGACTCTTACCCCGCCTTCAGGCAGGTCCAGCCAGTATTCCTCCAGAAAAACTTCCTCGATTACATACCAGTAAGCCATTTCATTGAGAGACCCTTTGCTAGGTACCAGATATACCAAGATGAATATTAAGGAGTCCCTGCCTCTAGGTGCCCACAGATACAGGGAATAAATGAGTATGAGAATTACAATAATGTGATAGGCACTATTCAGAGGGTCTGAGCAAGGCCCCAAAGCAGACACACTGTATAACTCAGGTGAGAACTTGAGTTTTGAAGTCATGAGATAGTTTGATTTGAATCTTATTTCCACCACTAACTAGCTCCATGATCATTGGCAAGATACAGCATCTTCTTGAGCTTCCATTTCCTCATCCCCAAAATGTAGATACTATTATACCAGATGTGTTACCTGACAATTCTGAGGATTGAATTAACTCATGTTTGGATATTCTTTAGGACAACATCTAACACATGGTAAGTGCTCAAAAATAGTAACTACTCTTATTGTTATTTGTTTGCACAAGCTATCTCAAGGCAATCTTTTGTACTTCACACAGAGCCACTGCAATCAACCCCCCAATCACTGCCCTTTCCAATGCAGCCTTAAGGGAGCTAGACACAGCACCCCCCACTACCGACACCACGTTATCTGCTCAGTGAAAAACCTCTTAATCAATCTTGCACATATAAGATAAAGACTAAAACCTGGCGGTTGTTATCTAATCAGGTTACTAAGAGTTTTTCCACTGCTCCAGGTACGAAAGTATGTATACAGTAACAAATGCCTATAGATCAGGGCTCAGCAACATTCTATAAAGAGCCAGAGAGTAAATAACTGAGGCTTCGAGGGCCATAATTTCTGTGTCACAACTACTCAACTTTGTTGTTGTATTGCCGAAGCAGTCATAAACAATATGTAAAAAATGGATATGACTGTTTTCTAATAAAACTTTACTTATAGAAAAATCTCCTTAGGGCATAGTTTGCTGACGCTTGTTAGAGAGCTTATAGTATGGTTACATATTATTTCTATATCATAACAAAATACAGTGTGAATTCATTGAGGTCTTACACATCTCCGTTTTACACACATACACACATATACACACACGTACATATACATATACGTATACACACATTTATATGCACATACACACATATCATTGTGTCTCAATGAATATACTTCTGAACAAGTAAGTTGATGGAAAAATTAAATAGCTCAACAACTATATCTTGATAAAAATATGTATACATAGAAAAGGGGTCAGTTATCTTTGTATAAAAATGAAATAGGTCAAATTAACTTAATACGTAAATTCAACTTTTAAAATTAAGGAAATAATGGGGGAAGATGAAAATAAGTGATCCATTTGTTATATGGTTGCTAGAAGTAGATAATGTAATTGTGTATATTTATGTGTGTGGAGAGAGTTTGAGAAAGAGAGAGACATTCAGATAAAGTAAGAGAGAGGTTTAGAGTAGGAAGACCCTGGATACCATGACAGAGCATTAGGTTTTATTCTGAATTTTCAGGCAGTTAAAGCAAAAAGCAAAACACAATAGAATATACAATCAGATCAACAGAAACCTACATTTTCTACATAAGGGATACACCTTTTTCCTGGTGCTGAAAGAACTATAATATGAATCTTTATACAAGGAATACGGAACAACATAATAGATCATGTTTCCAGTAATGGGTTTAGAAAGGTACACAATGTCCTTCATTTTACTTTTTCACATGCAGATATTTGACAAAGCCCAAAGACACAGCATTAAAACATTATTGAGGCCGGGCACAGTGGCTCAAGCCTGTATAATCCCAGCACTTTGGGAGGCTGAGACGGGCAGATCACGAGGTCAGGAGATTGAGACCATCCTGTCAAACACGGTGAAACTCTGTCTCTACTAAAAAATACAAAAAACTAGCCGGGCGAGGTGGCGGGCGCCTGTACTCCCGGCTACTGGGGAGACTGAAGCAGGAGAATGGCGTAAACCTGGGAGGCGGAGCTTGCAGTGAGCTGAGATCCGGCCACTGCACTCCAGCCTGGGCGACAGAGCGAGACTCCGTCTCCAAAAAAAAAAAAAATTATTGAAAAGATGGCTTTCAGAGACATTTGATTTTGGAATTATTTCCATCTTGTATTCCACAAATAAGGACAGATTCAAAGGATGGAACTGTGGTGTGGTTCATCATTGGCCCTCAGTATATCCAGGTCTCTAAGTGATCACTGACTTATTAGTCAATGATTAGAAGTCATCAAATTTATGTCAAACAAAGCACTTTTCCATGTTTTATCTCATTAGACCTCTCAACAACCTTGGGCAAGCATTATTATCACCAGGTTTATGAATGAAGAAATTACACTGATAAGTTATGAAGTATGACAGCTCCAAGTAAAAGAATAAAGGCTATCTATAGCTCACTCTCTACACAGATTAGTAGCATCTTCTGAGATTCATCATTCCAGTCTAAAATTTCCACGCTTATTTTTTAAAACAGAGTAAACCTTTCTCAGAACACAACGTGGAAACTCGATATACAAAAGGAATATGGAACTGTTCTGGTTAAATACACGTGGGATAGGTCCAGACACCAACTTGTTTGACATCCCGCTTCACCTCAATAATCTTCCACAATGGTCCCCAATGCACCAATATCCCTAAAAATCCTTGGTGCTCAGTTTGAAAACCACTGGTCTGTATCAGTGAAGATGCAAAGTCCTCCACTTAGGAGACAGATAAGCACAAGTTTAAGTAGTGTTTTATAGCACCCAGGGCATGATTGGCTTTGCCATTTAGTATAAGACCCTAAAGGATTAAAATGCATGGTTTCATTCTACAAGTATGCCTGTTGACAATTGGTTGAAACTTATGCAAATATGTTCAAGAAATAAAATAATCCATTGGGAAATACTGTTGTTATCTACCAAGTTTTTGAAAACCAGAAGAATTTAGCCATGATAAATTCTTTAGCCATGATAAAAGTCCATGTATATTTATGCACACGCGTGCACACACACACTCACTCACACACATAACTATTTGGCACGCTAAAACAACCTCTTTGGGCTGATTGCCTATTTACCTTTACTGAAACTTGGCTGTCCTCAAAGGATGTGGATCCTATAATCCTCTAAAACAAAGCTGTACTGTCTTTCTCTAATATTTCAGGACATTTACCTCCCCTTTCTCTCCATTTGCAATTCCAGACCTTGATGTTACCTACTGTTTTGTATTAAAAAAACAAACAAACATATAAAATTCTTTGTTCTTTGAGGGGCAAACCATCTGGCCTTTTCTACTTTCTTATTGCTACTCCTTTAAATTTCTTGGTCATTCCCTTCATTAACTGAAGAATATATCGCCTAGTTAGCATTCTTCTTTCACTCTCCAGTCACTGTTATTATTTTGGCAATTTCAACATCCAAGTGGCTAAGAACTCACTCTGAATTCTTTGACCCATCCTCATTACCACTGACCTATTCCATCCCTCCACGCCAGCTTGAACCAGGGCCTCAAAATCTACACTAACTCCAAAATCAACAGTTGAAATATTCTACTTCCTAACCATAGCCTTCTTGCCATCCAGATATTTTGCTCTAAAACTTAAACTACAACAATTATTACCTCCAGTCCATTGTTTCTATTGATAGATTGATTGTTCTTTATCTACCATTTCCCTTTTTATCACTTTCATCCTGACTAACCTAATCCCATTGGTCCTTTATAAAAAAAGGACTTCCATCTCATTTCATTGTATTTCCCTTGAAAACCCCCTAACCTACTTAAACCAACCATTTACCTTTTCCATCCCAGCCACTTTGCTGGAGAGGATCATGAAACCAGGCAGGTTTCTTTCACGTTAACTTCCTTAGCTCTAACCTAAACAGACCCTTTGCAAGCTCGGTAACTCTATATTATTCAAGTCCTCAAATAACTAGTTTAGTCGTTCTCTTCCCTCTTTAAATCTCCTTACTTGTATCCTTCCTCTTTACTCCGAGATTATGACCTCATCTCATGCTTTCTTAAAGAAAATAATAAATGTTAAGTGGAAATTCCATCTTCCTTCCACTACCAAATTATGAACCTACTGCATCTCATCTTTTTTCCTGTTATGTCCTTCTGCGTGTTCTCTTTGTTTCATCCGCTAGAAAACAGTCTCCATGAGGAAAGACAGAGTCTGTTCTCTTTTTACCATAGATATATCTCAAGCTTTGTACAATGCTTAGTGTAATATACACTTCGGTATATTATTTATATTTGTATGTGTGTGTTTGTAAGAGAGAGAGTAAGACAGAAAAACGGGGTGCATGTATGCTACATGTCTTGGCTTGGCTTAGAAAATCTAATAATCAAAACCCTTTCATATTGCCCTCTGATATTTTAACTGAGTATCTCATAAAAGATTATGGCATTCCAAGGTACAATGCTACCTCTTCATTTCAGGAAGAGTGCCAAGCGGCCAGGTTATCATGCAGACAAGATAGAGAAATTATTCCTAGTCTTCTATGAAAATCAAAACTGCTGAATTTAACATCCCGTACATAGTAAGAATAATAAGCCTATAATGTACTCACCGAGCTCTGAAATTGCATTCATTTAGAGCATTAATTTTCCAGAATTATTTCAGTTGATTCTAACATTAATAAAAGTGCATTACCTGTTTTAATAATTTGGGAGGAAAGAAGAATTAGTCTGGCTCCTAATCTGCACATGGAGTGCGTGAGCACTGCGGAGCATATAAGTGAATCTTGCAACGATAAAGTGTCCTCTTACATGCAATTCAAATAGAAATGAAAATCTGAAGCGACTAGATTTGCTTCACATATGAACACTGTGCCTTAAGAGTACATTATGATTTTTAAATTTTGAATTGGAGCTGTTTCCAGAATCCTGCTTAAAGACCCTGCTGGAGATCTGTGGTCTCCAAATAACCCAAAACAAAGTAGCTGGATATAAAGATGTGGAAGAAAGCCAGGTTCTAGGAAGAGAGACTAAGACAACAGACAGGTTCTAGAAAGAGGCAAGGGACCTTGGAGGTCCCCAAAAAGCTAGTGGTTAAAAATAGAGCTGGAATACATAAAGGTCAGTATCAGTGTAAATCAGACTAGTCTTTCTTAACTTTTCTCAAAAGTGGGAGAGCTAGAGGAAGTATTTGCTTTGCAAAGGGCATCTTTGGCACACTGCTTCCGGGGTTAACAGAGAGGCTGTAATGATGTCGAGAAAGTAAGTCATTAAACAAAGTGTGATTTGATACTTTAAAAGGAAAGGCCAGGCATGGTGGCTCAGCTGGGTGCAGTGGCTCCCACCTGTAATCCCAGCACTTTGGGAGGCTCAGGCAGGTGGTCACCTGAAGTCAGGAGTTCGTTACCAGCCTGGCCAAGGTGGCGAAACCTGGTCTCTACTAAAAATACAAAAATTAGACGGGTGTGATGGCACGTGCCTGTATTCCCAGCTACTTGGGAGGCTGAGGCACGAGAATCCCTTGAACCCGGGAGGCAGAGGTTGTAGTGAACCAAGATTATGCCCCTGCACT
Source organism: Piliocolobus tephrosceles (assembly GCF_002776525.5). Classification (NCBI taxonomy): domain Eukaryota; kingdom Metazoa; phylum Chordata; class Mammalia; order Primates; family Cercopithecidae; genus Piliocolobus; species Piliocolobus tephrosceles. Next base: position 720,346 of record NC_045456.1, read on the forward strand.
GCAGCCTGGGTGATAGTGTGAGACTCCATCTCAAAATGAATAAATAAATAAACCAAAGGAAAGCAGAATTTTACTGTGAAAAAATCCTAATGGGTTGTTCTTACTGGTTTAGAAATGTGATCTCAGCCTACTCACTCATGAAATATATCTTTGGTCCTCTTAATGAAACTCCAACTATAATTACCTTTTTTTCCTCATGAAACAACCTTTGTGAATATAGTGTTAGATATGTTGCACTGTATTTATTATTCATTTAAGCTTCATAAACATCATCATACCTGAGAGCTACTTTCTCTAAGTAAAAGAAAAAATAGATAGTATTCGGAACAGAACTTCCTTCTGACGTATCCCTGTCATTTCTTTTTTGTAGTCTCAAACATACTGATACTTCTCTGCACGGTAGTGATTTGTGGAGGGATTCACTGTTCTGTAATTACTCTAATCTGATAGCAAAATTTTGTGTGCATGTACGTTTTCCCTTTTGGGGAGGGAAGTAATAAGGCATTTGGGGACTTTCCTCCCCCATAGGGAAGAATTTGATAACTTTCATCAAATTCTCAAAGGGGTCTATGACCTGAAACAGACTGAAGACCTTTACTAAAAAAATCCTTTAGAACTCTCCAAGACAACATGGTGAAATCAACCACATTTGTCTTTACTGCATCCAGTTTCCCTGTGCCTGTCCTCTTGTACACGGTTCCTTCATGATCTCTGCTACGTTTCCTTTTTTTTTTAAAAAAAAATTCTCCAGTCTTGCTGCATTAGAAGACCGATGCCACTATTGACAGCTTAAAATGGTATTGATGATGTTTTAAACAAGTTGAGTGTTAAAGAACTGATATAGTTGAATATTTCTCCCCTTCAGGTCTCATTCTGAATTGTTATCCCCAGGGTTGGAGGTGGGGCCTGGTGGGAGGTGTTTGGGCCATGGGGACCCATCCCTCATGAATGGCTTGATGCAGTAATGAGTGACTTCACATTCTATTAGTTCACAGCAATGCTGGTTATTAAAAAAAGTCTGGCGCCTCCCTCCCCTTTCTTGCTCCCTCTCTCGCTATGTGCCACTCCTGCTCCCTCTTCACTTTCCACTGAGAGTAAAATCTTCCTGAGGTCCTGACCAGAAGCAGATGCTGGCGCCATGCCTTTTGTATAGCCCACAGAACTATGAGCCAAGTAAATCTCTCTTCTTTATAAATTACCCAGTCTCAGATGTTCCTTTATAGCAATGCAAAACAGACTAATAAAAGAATTAAACCCCTAAATCATATTTCAAGAAGTAGTCTGTTTCAGGGGAACATTTTATAGGTAGAAATCTCTACCACTGTGGGCAGACTTTTATTTTTTAAACAAAAACAAATGATTATGAGCCGTAATTATACTCTATCTTTTTTGTTGTTGTTGAAGTTCTAATGAATGTTCTTTACCCGGTAATCATCAAGTCTAAGTGTAATACCAATTCCTGGAACAAGATCCCTTGATAGAAATTTTAAAAATTCAAGGTTACTTTAACTTCAATTTTACTTGTGAGGACAGGCCATTCTTAATGTTAAATCTTCATCCTCCACTAAAGAATAGAGAATTTTTTTTTTCCAGGAAGCCTTAATTTTTGAGTTCCAGCGTTCCATTTTCTGCTTTCTCATTGAATAACCACTTCCTACAATATATTTTCTCAATTAAATAGCAATAAAAGTAATTTACAGCTGTATAAGAGCTTATCCTTCTTTGTAAAACACAATAACCGGTCCTTTTAACTTGTATCTATCAAATGCCTACTATGTGAAAAATTATAAGGTCCAGTGAGATAAATAATATGAATGTTTTGTAACCTGGTAATACTATTTGATATTTAAATTAGATTGAGAAAAGAAGAAATAGTGTTTAACAGATGCTGTGTGTGCCTCATCCAGATCCCCTTTATCGGGCCAGGCCAACTACCCCCTAGCTTCTGTGGTGCTGACTGCTAACAGTTCACGTTCACTTCTCCAGAGGATTGCCCCATTCATGAAAGTCTGGGAAGCTCTGCCTCCATTTTCCAATGTGGTCCTTGGCAAAAGTCTTATCAATATGGAGATACAAAAGCCCACCTTGCCTTCTTTAAGGTGGGAAAAACTCAGTGATACAGTTGATGCTCCAGAGCTCCCTGTGGGATCAGGCTGAGGCTAGTCTTCTAAAATCTTATCTTTGCCTAGCTCTTTCCCCTGCCCTATCTTTCTAAACCCATTCCCTTACAGGTTTCTCCTGAAAACCCTCCCTCAGGAAATTACTTACACAAAAGTCCTTATCTCTGGCTGTCCTTTCAGGGAATCTGACTGAAGACAGAGTAGAAGCAGTGCTTTTACAAACTGCTTTTTTTTTTACTCTATAGTAATTGTAGAATCACCAGACTATAGAGTTGCCAAAGACCTTAGGATTTACCATCTTTGCCTCTTACATATGGGTAATGAGGCCCACTAAGTGGCTTTAAAAAAAGCCAAAAAATATGTCTTTAGGACGGAACATAAAACACAGATCTGCTGATTTCCAGCCCTGTGGCCTTCAAATAATCATTACAGTTAAGACTATATACTTCCTTTTATGAATCCATGAATGAGCAGTAAGACTTCTTATATAAATATACATAAATTTGTTTTTTCAGCAAAGGATTGTGAAACAAAGTCAGACCATTCAAATTTGCAACGTTTAGTAATACTCTGGAAAACTCATATTATTAATTACCGGCAACATTTTGCCCCCTTTCAAAATAAATATTTTATTCTTCAGATTTTTAAATGTTTTTTCTTTTTCCTTTTTTTTTTTTTTTTTTTTTAGATAGAGTCTCGCATTGTCACCTGGGCTGGTCTGCAATGGCGCGATCTTGGCTTACTGCAACCTCCGCCTCCCAGGTTCAAACGATTCTCCTGCCTCAGCCTCCTGAGTAGCTGGGATTACAAGTGTGCACCACCACGCCCAGCTAATTTTTGTATTTTTAGTAGAGACGGGTTTCACTGTGTTGGCCAGGCTGGTCTCGAACTCCTGACCTCATGATCCACCCGCCTTGGCCTCCCAAAGTGCTGTGATTACAGGCGTGAGCCACCGTGCCCGTCCTGTTTTTTCTAAAAATACCTCAGTGTTTTTAGATTGACTCAGGACTGATCTCCTACATATCGGGAAGATACTGAATCCTATAGAAATTTAATTATCATGCAAAGCATGCCTACTTGTGTTCTGGTACACGACCTTTAGAATTTGTCCTTTTTCTGTGATCCTTTTTAAAACCACTTAAGAAAAACTGGAAATGTTGGCAATGTTAATACCTATTAACATCACGTTTGCTTATTAAATAAGAAAAGTATGTGAGATAAAGCAGACAAAAACAAGATGGTCAACCTTGTTAAGTACAGATACTGAAGGAGAAGCTTTTTATCTCCTATAAGGCAAAGTTGCCATGTTCAGCAGGCTCTCAGCATCCCTTGAAATGAACCTAGGTTGCATCTTACCATTCTGAGTGTTGGAGCGGCTGTTGATAATGCAATCTGTTATGGTAGGCTAATAGTTAAAGGCTAAATTGCTGCTGCTGTCCTTGTGTAAATGTGAGTGCCTGACTGGGGCCTTATGGAATCACAGACAGCTCTTCTAAGCTGACAGGTGAAGTGGCTTTATAGTAGCCAGGGCCTAGAGAGGCCAACCAACTGTTTAAACAGAGTTGCCAGCAGGGGGAGCTCTTAAAAACAGGCCTGGACAAACTGCATCTGTCAGGGAAACACTTGCTTAATGCAGAGAAAATTAAGAGAAAGTGCTTTCCAATTTCAGGCAAAGCATATACATTTGTAAAGAGCCAGAAGAGCAAGTCAGAGTGGGCCAGTGAGTGCTAACGATGTAAGAAATCTTTGGCAGTTCTTATTCACAGAGCAGTGGCAGAGAATCAGAGAGACAATCTGGATATTCCCAGGATGTCCTGAGCTCCAGTTAAAGCATAGCTTTAAGGATTGAACTGGATAGAAAGAGTCAGGAATTGAGGCTTTAAAATTGCTGAAGGTTTGTAATTTCTCTTCAAGTAAAATTCCAAAATGATTGGATCTTCCATTTATGGGGAAGTTTCCCTTCACTATGTATACATAGCCAAGTCAAAGCCCTTGTTTCTCCTTTTCTTTATCTCACACACTTCAGTGATTTGTCTAACAAACCCTGAAGTTCATACTATCAGATGTTGATGATAACACTTTAGGTTTCTGTGAACTGAGTATAGCAAGCATCACAGCAAAAATACAAATTCTAACAGTCTTATATAGAACAAAAGAATGATTACCTAGATATTAGCAGACAACATTTCAAAATTTCTGAGTCTAATGTAATGAGATTTGGATGGAGGGTGCATAGCAAAAATTAACAAGACCAAGTCAGGACTGATGTACAATCTGGGAGAATACTGAGTCCTATTCAAATTCAATTATTATGCAAAACATGTCCATATTGCTAAGTTTTTATTATTTTGCACTTTGCTAAGTCATTGTTACATTGAGACTGATCTCAAATCTAAAATTATCCAAGGTACACCACTTGCAAACCAATAAGATAATATGTGTGCACCCCAAGAAAAGATGATGATCTATAGTGATTGATTAGCTGTTGCATACTTGCTGCGAGTATGAAGTCGATACTGCCTGAACTCCCTTTTTCCCCTAACATAGCATAAAGAATATCCTACAAAATTCATTCTGACCTGAAGTCCCATGATTCCTTCACACCGATTCTTCTGAAAGAACAGACTATAGTGAGTTTAGGCAAGTATTTATATGGGTGAAGTGTTTCTTTTAGGGATCACTCTTATATCTTGCAATCTTTCAACTTTGTCTTGCTTCTCACTTCCCAGATATGATATGTAAATGGACCAGAAAAGAGTGGGGTAGCTTTCTGACTTTATAACTTCACAGTGAAGATAATGGATAGATGTGTGATAGTATATTCTCCTTAGTTTGGCAACCATTTAGATGCCAAATCTTCTCCCATCTTAACTCATATGAGGATAATAAAAGTCATTTAAATGGAAGTTGCCATGTGTTCATTTATTCAAGAAAATTTTGTTGAACGCTTAGTAAGTACAAGGCACCATATTAAGGTGGAAAGGTAAGTAAGACAAGTGCAGCTCTTTTCCTCATTGAGCTTATGGTCTAGCATCCTTACTAATTCAGTATCTAAAATAGCTAATCACTTGGGCTGTATAATTTAGCGTCCATTAGAAGCACTCCAAGAGGCTTGGCTGGGGGGCATTTGTAGGTCACTCAAATGAAATGTTAACTCCTTCTAGGCTTTATTCAGCAAGTCAAACTTAACACCTTCAATACAGGCAATTAGGATCAAAAGGTGTTAAAGCACTTCAGGCACAAAGCCATCTATCAAATTAAATTACTTAATCTTTCAACTGGTTGCTTTTAAAGTAAATGACCCTCAAAAGTTAGTGGGCATTAGTGTGGCCTAATGTTCAAATGTAGTTTAAAATCTAAATATTGATATTCTAAACAGATCACACTCTCCATACAATGAAATGTATCCTTGATTTTAGACTTTTCCCCTTAAGAGATATTTAAAAATAGGCATCTCCTCTTCCTACAGAGTACAGGGCGATTTTTTTTAGAGTAGTCATTATTATGCCATTATAATTGGAAGTTGTGCATTATGAACTGAACAATTCCAGGAATTCTATGTTGGCTTGGGTTCTCCCAAAAGTATATCACGAGACGAGAAGTGGGTTCAGGTAGTTAATTATAAGAAGTGCATTCAAGAAAGGAGGGGAAGTGAGACAGAGAAGGGAAAAATCCCTAAAAGAATTTTAATAAGCAGGTTATCTCAGTGGACTCCTAGGCCTCAGTCCTATTGAGGACCCTCTGAGGAACCATGTAGAGCATGCTTCAGAATAATTCCATCAAAGAACAAAGTAATACAAAATATTTATCTGCCAACTCTCAGCCGTTATTGGTTGAGGGTAATCCCTAGGGCGGGTAAGTTTCAGAGGCTTCTAGGCTTCCCAACAAGCAGGCTGGGCAAGCTCCCACAGTTGCAGAGAAAGCCCTTGCATGGAGAAGCAGTGAAAAGAGGCGCTTGCAGTGGATGGTTATCAGCATACTAGGAAGTGTTCAGTACACCTACATGTTTATTTAAAGGTGGGCTGAGGGGACATGAGGTGGAGCATCCCCAGCATTGGTACACCCTGCAGACAAATTGTTGTAAACTGGATTTGCTTTAAAAAGAACCATGATCAGCTAACATTTGACAAAATGTTGGTCCATAGGCTTATGTGGAAGTAATACTTTGTTTTCTGCAATGCGTCCGAAGAAAATTTGTATGCATGTAGATTTATAGCACTTAAACTATCTTATCACAGTAATGTTTATTTCATCATATCAAAAACTGCATACCATCATTTCTTCTTGCCCATGCCTGTGATTCTTCTGAGGGCTAGGAGAAAAGGGGTATTCCATGGAGCAGTTCGCCTCTACAACAGAAAAAACAAGGGATGTTAAGTTCAGGGTGCCGTTCATGCCACATTTATTCATTGATGATAATAATACCCTGTGCTTCTTTACCAACTTTTGGCCTGATGACAACATCCTTGGAGTGTCAGAGAGGTTATTATGACCTTTATTTTACAGCTGAAGAAACTTTGTTTTGTTAAAACCATGAATTGCGCACTTGGGTTAGATGTTCTTCCTTAGGATATTTTAGTTAATCTTGCTCAGAAACTTGGAATATTTTCGTCCTTGTTTTACTGATGAAAATTCTGATCGGGGCTGGTGGAGTTCCCATGAGGCAAGAAAGTCTGGTAGCAAGACCCAGTTCCTGAAGCTTCAACTTCAGTGTTCATTACCCTGAAACACTTGACCTTTCCAGGTTGTCACCAGTTTCCCCTCAATGTTCCCCAACAGATATCTAGTCTTACATGTTACAACTTTCGTAGGACCTTGCACGGTACCAAATTTGTTGAGTGAGTACATTCTACACAGTCACAACACACTGAAGATATTTTTTATCTGAGAAAACTTGACCTCCATCCAGATGAGAGTTGATTTGATTAAAAGCTTCATGGAACAACACCCACTGATTAATCAATGTTTTATGTAATCTGCCTTCTACCAAGTTTCACTTGGTTAGTTACGCCTTGGTGTTCTACTTATTGACCTAGGCTCCAAGGCCACATGTGAACTGGCTTTTCCTTGTGTCTACAGCCTCATCTCACAGGGAGCTCCCTCTCATTCTCTCAGGTCTAGCCACATTGGCCTCCTGTTCATCTCTCTTACATGCCGTGCTCTGTCTCATCAGTGCAGCATTCAACATGCTGTTTCCTCTCCCAACAATGTTGTTGCCCTTTGTCATCACCAAGTAAACTCGTGCTTATGCTTCAGATCTCAGCTCAAGCATCAGTTTTCAGGAAATCTCTATATCCTCTGTAGACTCTAATAACACTGTGTGTCTCTTTGTTGCTATTATTAGAACTTTATAATTTATGTGTGTGTGTGTGTTGTGTGTGTGTGTGAAGATTTAATCAATATCTATCTCTCATACCATCTTGTCTGATCCGTTACAGCAAAATCCTTATTTGTTTGGACTTACCAATGTACCCCCCAGCACCTAGCAGCAGCTACCATAGGGCCTTACACATGGCAAACACTCAATAAATTATGTCTTGAATACAATATATCCATCTATATTAATAATTCCTCTGAGTTGGACCTAGAGTGTTTTTCTCAGCCCTAGTGTTTCTCACTTAGGTAAGTATTGCCCCACCCCGGGGGGATTTGGAAATATCTAAGGGTGTTTTCTGGTTGTCAGGATGACTAAGTGCAACTAATGGGATTTGGTGGCAGAAGGGATAACGATCATGTCACGTGTGGATAGTCTATCCAAGAAATAATTGTTTCACCCAAAATACCAGTAGGACCCTCTGAAACACTGCCAGGAAGATTATGTATTGCAATAGTAGGCATCTAAAGTATCTAAAAATTGTGGAGTTTTGGGCTTTTAAAAGTCTTTATGATATAACTGTACATATTTATGGGGTACAGTGTGATTATTTACATGACTTATACAGTGTATAGGCACAAGTTTATGTGTGGATGTGCATATGTGTGTGTGACCTATCTTTTTAGTTAATCTTATGTCAATTAGTAATTAGTTTACAGATTATTTTCCCAAGTGGTGTCAGAAAGAAGGGCTGCAGGGAAGCAGAAGGAAATGGTGATAGGAAAACTGACAGATCAGAAATGTTAAACCTAAAAATGACCAGGGGGCCCCATGTTAATCTGATTTATACTGCTGATATTTTCCTTTATATTTCCTAAGTTCTTTCTTGCTTTTTTGTTTTTATCTGACTTTTTATTTATTCTCCAGGTTAACTCCCCATTCTGACAGGTTCATGTGTTTGCTTTCTTCCTTTTAGTTCAAATAGAGAACTGAGATTAGTTTTCAGTACTGTTTGTGTCCAGAGTCACAGCCTGTGGTTGCGATAGAGAAGCTAGGTAAAGCCTATGTCAGTGTTTCCGTTATACCATGAGAGCAATCCAAATGTCAGTGGTAAAGTTTCCTTTACTAGACTGAAAAAAAATCATTTTCATCATACCTTTCCTGCATCAGATGCCTGGAAAAACACGGGGCAGAGATGAAAACTACAGTAACATAATGGGACAAAGCACTAGATGGGGACTCCAGACATTGGGGAGCCCTACTGACCAACTCTAAATCATTTAACCTCTTTTGACCCTGGTTTTACCATTTTAAAATAATCAGAAGACCAGACAAGATAGCCTGTAGGGTCCTTTTCTGATCTAAAATTGAGTTTTCAAGTTTGACAAGGAATAAGGGAGGAGAAAAAAGATATAGGAGATGTTATCTTGGAAACTAGGTAAAAGTATTCCTCACCATGTATGAAATTGTAAATCGTGTCTTATTTCTTTGGAATAGTACAGAAGCTTCTATTCTGGAATAGAACAGCTAGTATACTTCCAAGACTTTTGAAGGAGCAAGAATGGAGCTCCCTGGAGAACTGACTGAACATGGCTTCAGAGGCAGTATCCATATAAATAACTACATAAGTGGTTAAGTGGGCCATGGGGATAAACCCATGCTTTAATCCCACTTTCTGACTGTCTCTATATACCGGGCTTGTGCTTATCCGCTCTAAACCATTGTTTCCTCAAGTGGAAAATGGGACCGATGGTAGCACCCACTTCACAGGATTGTGATAGCTAAGTGAACAAATGTCACATGAAAACATGTCTTAGCACATGGTAAATGCTCCATAAATAATTGATGTGATTACTGTAAGCAAGCTACACTGATCAAGAATGGAACCATTTAATAAATGATTCTTTGGTTACTAGAATTCTGCCCCCACTGTAGCCCACTTCTTGCGGAATGGCTGATAAATACTTGCATGAAATAGCCACTCAAATGACTGCTACCAGTCAAATGCTGAGAAAAGATATGTTTGAAAAGGTATTGCTTACTACTTTTTATTGAAAAGGTATGATTACTTTTTATAAATTTATTTCTGCTCTCAAAACTGCTACAGATGGTTCTGACTTTTAAATTAATCACAGTGATCTAGGAAAAGGCCACATTTACTGTTTAGTCTATCATGGATTATGGACCCTCATATGTGACTCACTGATAATTTTCTTTTATTATTCCTTCCAGAGACATAAAGACAAGAACTGCCCTCACTTTTACTGTATTTTGACCTGGACCAGTCTACATTTATATGAATAGCTACAAAGCAGCTTTCAGTACAAGGCTGTAGGGTAGGTTCAGATTTGGCCTCTCCATTAATTAGTACCATTAGCTGGGCAGGCAGCTGCCAAAGGGACTTTCTCCACACTCCCATGAGTTGGTCACAGAGATGTTACTGTAATTTTTTTTTACTCATCACAATGATTAATTGCTGCACTGAGTTCATAATTTCTCCTGGGAGTTAACCCATAGCTTGGGATAAACTCTAAGATTTTGTCAAATGCTCCCATTCTAAGATTGGAATATTGTTGAATCATCCTGTCAGATGATTCAGGATTTTAAAAGTTCAGAGCACTCTAATATTCAGATAATTATATACACATTGTTTTCAGTCTTCTTCTGCTTTATGATCCTTGTTTATATTTCTTTGTGTCATTCTTTTCAGTAATTATTTCCATCATTTCTTAAGTATAAACATATTCTCACTGGCTGTGTGGTAGTGTTTCAATACAGCTTGTCATTTCTAGGCAAGCTCTTCTAATAATATTTTATATTTTTAATTTAGCTCATTATATTTTGCTGTAATATGGGTTTCATTGGTTTTTTTAAATGAGTTTAGTTTGTTGTAATATACGGTTAATTCTGTTATGTGCCAGAATTATGCATTTGACAGTTTTACATGGAATTATTTCAATTGGCAAATTAAATAAACTTATACTATAGCCTCAGTATTAGTATTCTTAATGGATACACTTTTTAAAAGTGAAGATAAATTCCCTGACCTAAATAGTTAGGCAGTAAATGAGACATGTAGAGTAAAATCAGTATTTCGTTTCTTTGAAACTTTATTGTGACTTGAAACAGTGTAACAAAATACCAGTCTAATGCCATATTACTAATTTTACCAGTGCTGTAATTTTTAAATAATAAATATACACTTTACTGATTAATGACTTGAGCCACTTACTCTTCATCAATGTGAAACTGCTCTTCAAGCTTCCCATTCCACCTCTGCTGTATCACTTGCTTTCAATAAGCTCATCTCTCATTTAATTTAAAATGTAAGGTAGTACATTCAATAGCTCTCTACATAAATTGTTTTTAACTAGATTGATTTATGCCTATGTAGGTATAAATAAGGACTTGAAGTTACTTGTGTGATAAATAACAAATAAAATATAAATTGTTGAACAGATCAATGGAAAAGGACATAAGAGTGGAGTAATAAAATAAAACCAGAAGATACAATTAGTTTAAGAAATGCCTACTGTAAAATGCCATCAAATCACTAGAAGTAGAATGTAGATTTGGCTCTAGCTTCCCAGTAGCCGAAGCAAAAACCACTGCATTATTTGCAAGATTGTTTTTGTAGTATGTTTTAAAGTTTTAATTCACAAAAGAATCTTTTCCTGATATGAGCATGAACTGATATTTCTCTTGAGAGTCCTAATGAACAGCTTGTTACAGGATATGAAACACATTTTCCTCAACATCACTCTGACAATAATTTCGAGGGGGAAGTTTCTGTATTTTTTTCTCAAAGATGTGAATTGTAGCAGTAATGCCAAAGCAGTATTCAGTAACACCAGTTTTACATGTAACCAAAGCAATGCAATGCAAGTTTGGGAACAATGACATTACATGTTTTACCCAAGAATAATACTTGGCTACTCCAGAAGAATGAATGACTTTTATATTCTTCATTCACAGATATATATTTATGTGAATAAAAATAGAATTCAAGTACAACACTATTATATTTTTATTTTTATTTATTCAGCCACCTGTGATTTGGGGTTCAAAGTATTGGCAAGGACACCTGAATTTTTCTCTAATATACTCTGAGATGGCTTTTTTTGAAGTGTTTTTGTTTTGTTTTGTTTTGTTTTGTTTTGAGATGGGGTCTCACTCTGTCACCCAGGCTAGAGTGCAGTGGCGTGATCTCCACTCACTGTAACCTCTGCCCCCTGAGCTCAAGAGATCCTCCTTCCTCAGCCTCCCAAGCAGCTGGGACCACAGGTGCACGCCACCACACCGACTAAGTTTTTTTATTTTTGGTAGAGATAGCATTTCATCATGTTGTCCTTGCTTGTCTCGAACTCCTGGCCTCAAGTGATCTGTCCGTCTCAGCCTCCCAAAATGCTGAGATTACAGGTGTGAGCCACTGCACCCAGTCAGCTTTTTGAAGTTTTGATACAATAATTACCTGGAGTAAACAAGGTGGTGATGCAGGAATAGTGCAGATCCTGAATAGTGCAGAAGGCTTAAGGAAGTAGAATGTTAGAATAGATTTATTTTGTGATAACAGTGAACCCACCACCTGACCATATTCCTCAGAGGGGTCAAAGGACAGTTCCTTCACTAAGGCAATAAGAAATGGCAATGATCAATGAAATGTTCTGTGAAGGCTAGGGTAGACAGAAAGACATGCTGCCATGCAATTGGACCTCCTGATATCAATGGAGAAAAGAGGGAAATTCAGGAATCGTAGAGGCCAAAAGCAACACTTAACCTTCAGAGGCAAGGTAGTCTTTGTCTCAGATGCTGATTTTTGGGAAACCCTCAGATAAGACAATGATAAAGGCAAAAACCAACTCATTTTCGTGGATTATTTTATTTTTATTGCTATGTAATAATTGTACATATTGGGGGGGTACATGTGATATTTTGATACATGCATACAATGTTTAATGATCAAATAAGAGTATTTAGGATACCCATCACATCAAACATTTATCGTTTCTTTGTGTTGGGAACATGTCACATTTTCTTTTCTAGCTATTTTGAAATATACAGTAAATTATTGTTAACTATGCAATATAGAATTACTTGCTACTTTACTTATTTCTTAGCACTTTCAACTTTAAATTCACTTAAAATGTTATGACCTAGAAAGGCCTACATATTTTCATTATGACAGTACAGCACTTCATCATTTAGTAAGTATTTTTTTCTGGTTTCTTCTCCCTACCTCCCCATTTTTAATAATTGAAACCACTTTGCTTTTGATCATCCCAAGCACTTAAGTGACATAAGTCTTTCAGCTTCTGGATGAATAATTTATTTGTAATATTCGTAACTACATATAAAATAAACAGCTCATTTGTTTCTATTAATGTAGTCATTTTGAAGTCTGTTCTTCCTCTCAGATTCTTTTGCCAATTTAGCAGTGAAAAAATATATATAGAAACTGATTCAGTCTCAATGACTCCCACTTAATTCTTCAAACTGGAAAGTAGCTGGGTAAATGACTCACTATGGAACTGTTTCTTTACCATTACAAATGTTCTTCAGCTACTCTCAGTAAAATACCTTTATAAAACACCTAATATGTGCCCAGTATAATGCTAATTTAAAAAGAACTCCTGGTCGGGCGTGGTGGCTCATGCCTATAATCCCAGCACTTTGGGAGGCCAAGGCAGGTGGATCATCTGAGGTCAGGAGTTCAAGACCAGCCTGACCAGCATGGTGAAATCCCATCTCTTCTAAAAATACAAAAACGTTAGCTGGGCGTGATGGAGGGCACCTGTAGTCCCAGCTACTCAGAGGCTGAAACAAGAGAATCTCTTGAACCCAGAAGGTAAAGGTTGCAGTGAGCCAAGATAGCGCCACTGCCCTCTAGCCTGGGCGACAGAGTGAAACTCCTTTTCAAAAAACGAACGAACAAACAAGCAACAACAATAACAGAAAAAAACAAAAACTCCTATCCTTAAAGCTACTCATGATTGGATATAAATTTTATATAGACATCCCCAAAGATGTAAGTACTGAGATATGATCCCTGATAAAAGATAGTTACATACATTTGGTTCAACAAAAGTGTTTGACTGTCTTTGCCCTGGCCTTAAGTAGGCCTATAAGAAAACTTTAAAGATAAACCAAAGGTAATAATAAATAAGGTAACATACACTGGAAGGATAAGCACTGGGAAAATTGAGCAAGGAGTGAAGTTTATCTTTAATCTCCCTCTTCCACTTTCTGTATCTTCTAGTATCTGAGATCCCTGCTATCTGTCAAAAGCCTATTGAGTGTTTCATTCCAGACCAGTCACCCCCTCAGTAAAGCTGTGTGTTAAGAACTTGGTGCCAGGGGATCTTGAAAACTGAGAGACCTTTAAACCCCAAAGCTATGATTCTGTAATGGGTGATTTCAAGCATTGCTGCAAGTTAAAATTTTAGGGTAAAACATTATTCCTTATGATTTGCCAAGCACTTTTTATACCTAGAGACAAAAGAGCCCTAAAATTACTTCTCCACGAAACTTTCTTTGACACAGAAACTTAGAATTGTCCTGTTAAACTTGACAGCTAATGGTGATCATCTGGTGGTTGTGTGGTTTTCTTATAAAACACAGCTTTTTTAGGATTGTTTGAGTTTTCCAGTGTGTCTTTCTTGCAAATATCCACTCTTATTTAGAACATAATCTTGGCAAGAAGCTGTGTGCCTATTTGCCTTGACTTGCTTGGACCAAACACAAGCAGTCAAAATAAATTTAAAAGATGAAAATGATGATTCATTTGAGGTATTTTTTTAAGGTCCTTGCATGTGTCCTAGAAACTAGGGTCTTTGACACTATTTCATTTTGGAGGTCAAAGAAGAGAAACCTCCAGGATCTGTCAAATTAGTTTTTAAAGGAATATGTGTAAGAAAGCTAGGGAAGGATTTTTCCCCAGTAATATATGCCATACCACATTTAAAATAAGGAGCAGTAAATGCATGGAGTAATATTTTATATATACAGATGGATATATAAATTTGTACCTCCTATTTTAAATGGAATGCTTCCAAAAGTCTTTTGTTCTTCCTGGAACGAGCAGTTCAGAGAGGACATACAGACTAATAGATGGAGTGTTTTATAAGGGATTTAAGCCCTGGGTGAATGGTTGGACTAACTGACCATTAAGATCATTTCCAAACCAGATGTTCTATGATTTTATGAAAACATATATAAAGCCTATTATCATGTTTCTTGGTTTCTTTTTCAAAATTAATTACATTAAGTTCACAAATAATTTTCCTAGCATGCTTCACATTGTCTCAAGCTATGATATAATGTTTAGTTGAGTTTTAGTTAAGCGACCATATGCATTTTAAAAAAAGATATATACATAGTACCTAAAACTACCAGAAAAACAGTGATGACTGGGAATCTCACTTATTAACGTCTTCAGTAGAAACAATACATGGTACAAAGGGTTAAAAAAAGATAAGACGTCTGTGCTTATGGAGAAAAGGGGTCACGCTAACCAAGAACTTTTTTATTTTTGAAAGACACAAGGGAGCCCATCAGTCTTAAAATCATGCTTTCTGACTCAAATCTACATGTCAGTATTGAATATTGTGTTATAATGAATAACACTTGCACCACCTTGTTTGTTTCAAACAAAGTGATGTTGTCAAATACCACTCTCAATATGTCAATAAATACAATTGCACATACTTCAGTTACACAGAGAGTTAATATAAGTTCAATAACTGGCATATTTGTTATTAAATATGATTGCAGTAACAGGTCTTGGTGTTTCTGGACTGCAGCACAGCTAGGTGAATTGTCTTCCCTGACATTGAGCATCAAAAAGTCTTTTTACTTGCCACCCATTTTGCAAGGTCTCAGGGGACAGACGTTTTGCAAACTCTATGAAATCTTAATAACAGCCTAAAGGAGAGATCGCAAATGAAAATAAACAGCCACAGCCCCTTTAAACATGACTATATCACACGAATGCTATACATAGCAACTGAAAGCCAAATAATGGTTTGAACTGAACATGACTGGACGATTAAGGTCACCTTCGGCAGCTTTATAAGCAATTTCTTATTATAATGGTCTTCTGACATTTTTCTCCTATGACATAATTGTTGCAAGAGGTTGACATTCTCATTGGCTTATGGGAACATTTCCTTCTTTCTTTTGCCTTTTAGTCATGTGTCTGAACTTTTATTTGGTATTTCCTCTTTTGAGTGAATCCTAATATCAATGAGATTCAATACAATAACTTTTCTCAAACTTGATTGAAGGTATTGGTGTTTTTTTCAAGTATTTGCTACTTATTACTGGCTATATATTTTTTCTTTAAAAGTATAATTTTCTATTTATTATGGAAAATTTGAAAAATATAAGAAAATGGTCACCATAATCTCATGATTCAATGAGCTAAAATATTGTATTTTAAATTCTTTCAGAACCTGTTCTATGCATACATGCATATAAAAATGAAGTTTGACTTACTGCAAATAAGTTTGCCTTGCTTTTGCCTTTTTATGATTGATTATTTTATATATAACAAGAATATCATACACACGTGAGATATGTGAATAAGGATAATATAAATACCCCTGAAATCACAATCATGCTTGAGAGATGCAACATTTGAAGTTCCCGATGGGCACCCTACATTGCCCTCTCCAACACTATCCCCTTCTTTTATTTATTTATTTATTTATTTATTTATTTTTATTGTTATACTTTAAGTTCTAGGGTACATGTGCATAACGTGCATGTTTGTTACATATGTATACTTGTGCCATGTTGGTGTGCTGCACCCATCAACTCGTCAGCACCCATCAATTCGTCATTTATATCAGGTATAACTCCCAATGCAATCCCTCCCCCGTCCCCCTCCATGATAGGCCCCAGTGTGTGATGTTCCCCTTCCTTTATCCCACTCCCCAAAGTGGACACTCTTCTCAATGTTGTAGTAACTACTCTGTCAGTTTTCTTTATATTTTTACTACACTGGCATGGTGACTCTCAAATAATGATATTGAACTTTAGGAAATCTTCTGCAACTTTTTTTCACTCAACATTTTGTTTATGAGAATCATCCATTTTGAAATATATGAACATTTCACTGTTATATAGTATTCCATATTGCAAATATACCATTTTTATTAATCTGTTTCATATCAATGGATGTTTAAAAGCATTAGTATGAACAATTTCTCTATCAGTGGATATTACAAACAACAGTGGTGTGAACATTTTCATTCATATCTCTTAATGAAAATGTGCAAGTGTTTCCTTAGGGTCTAAATCTAAAGGACAATTACCGGGTTGCAGGACATGCTCAAAATTCGACTTTATTAGATAAAAATATTTTACGAAAATGGTTCTACCAATTTTTACTTTCCCTAGTAGCATAAAAGTTTTTCTGTTATATCTTGCTTTTATCACTTAATATGATTAGCTTTTTCTCAAGTTCAGATGGTCTTTCTATAGGCTGTCTCTACCTCATCAACATGTGATTTTCCTCCATATGCCAAACCTTGAGTAGACAGCCCATAGGAGGCTCTAAGCAGGCTAATCAACATGGAGACACTCCAGAAATAGTTGAAAATAAGGTTTGTTGCCAAATATATGAAATATTTTTGCTCTTATCTCTTTGTTCATTCATCTCTCAGGATGTCATTTGATTACCATGCATACGTATCCTCCATACACATACTCTTTAAATATAGCTTAAAAACCATAGCAGAGCAAATTGTCCTTCCTACTATGTATGTCCTTGTTTATCTTTCTTCATCTCTTTTCACTTTATAGCACTGGTAGCAACTGGCAAACAGTACAGAATATCAACATACAATTTTGATTGTAAAACAATGGATAAAAATCTGTTTGTTCAATCAGAAGTAAGAGTGAAAAAAAAATAAGGTTGATTCAGGGTCAGCATAGAAAATAGATGGGATGCTCTACTGGGAAAATTGAGGAAAGCTTAATAAGGGGCATACTGGCAATTGTATGAGCAGGATTAAGGGGAGCTAACAAGGCACAACAGAGTCTCCAAACTAGCAACAGTGGGGAACCATTACCACTACTTGGGCCTGAAGATAGAGCGGAGAGAATGATTACTGGCATGGAGGAGGAGTAGCCTTCAGGAGAGAAATAGAGCCCCTGTTAATTTTGTCAAGCAGGAAATGAACAAGGAAAATAAATATCTTCACCTCACACTCATTCTTGTTGATTTCCAGTAGATTTTTTTCCATTGGCTGCACCCAATTGAATGTCAGAGAACAAGGAAACTAATTTGATGCGATCCCTAAAAGCATAAAGCAGGGTGGAACAAGTTGGAGCACAGATATAGAAGTTCTAGGAAAGTAAACACATGGTGGTTAATTAATAAACATAGGTACTTTGGTTTTTCTCAGGTCTGATTTTGTATCTTTTTTTTCAGTATTGACAGGCAGATGATAATTAAATATATTAGAAGCATGAACTTTGAAGTATTGCTTTGAAAAATGTCTTTGAATTTGTACAGGAGCTAAAAATCAGCTCTCAGCATAACTGCTCAGTCGTTTTGTTTCACTTGACACATATGTGAGATTATGCATGTTATAATACGCACTCTGGAATTAAAAATCAAGCCAAGGGGTTTTGTTTGTTTCTTTTGTTTTGTTTTGTTGGTTTGTTTGTTTTCAAATCAAAAGATAGCATCTTGAATTGCCCCATTATGATACGCTTTCATTCATGATGTTTGGATTATATGCATAGTAAGTTCTCTTTATAACCTAGCCTTAGTGATAAAGGATGAGTTTTATAGCATTTTAAAAATTTATCTTTTCAATTTTTATATCTTTCTCTAGCACCAACAGTAGCCTATTGTTTCCAGATGCCAGGGAACGCCTTTAGTGGCTTTTCACAGTAGTTTTTTTTTTAGATCCATTTCTTCTCCAGATATCTCTCCCTTCAAGAAAATGTGTCTAAAGAGCTCCATGGAGGAAAGAACTCATGATACTTTACCTAAAGGAAAAGGACTAAGAGAAACCACTGATTTTACCTTCTTTCTTGGATGCCATGCTTGTACAGTCTACAGAACTATGAGCCAAATAAACCTGTTTTCTTTATAAATTACCCAGTCTCAGGAATTCCTTTATAGCAATGCAAAATGGACTAATACATCCCCCATCTTCTCATTATTTTTTGTTGATTTCTAGATTCTTGACCCACTTAAGTTTTTTAAAACCAAAGCTGTGCCTGATTAAGCACAGAATAAACAAATATTGTTTACTGAGTTCAACCTAATGGAATCTAGGGATATAGGAGAACATGTCAGTATCATCTCGATTTATTTCTTTACAGTTGTGATTCAGCCTCAATACAAATGAATCATATTTGTCAAGCTAAAATGATATTTTTCCATCATTTTTCTTTAGAATCTGTCTTTAATCTTGCCCCTTTTGGATATACTGTTTAAGTCTACTTTGTTTATATTTATTGGCCTTAGAGTGATACTGCTCCTAGACATAGTCGTGAATTAGGTGAAATTTGTTTTCCACTTTCCTGACCTTATATCCTTTTAGTATTTCATTTCCTCTTCCTCCTTACCACCCGGTGGTGTGCTGGCAAATATTTAACAACTAAATTTCCGGGGGGAAAAGGGTCCTGATTTATAGTATTTGTAGAGCTTCCAGTGTGATATCTACTGGCTTGCAAAATTTCTGAAAATTTAACAGCTGGCTCTTGTGAATTGGTATGAGCCAGCTTCAACATACCACAAAACTTATTCACTACTTGAGGATTTAATGTGGCTCACACATATTGCCTACTCCCTGAATTCACCTTCCCTATGTCCACTCTAATTCTATCTTCTAGGTAGTATACCATGTTCTTCCTCAGCAACTTACCTGCCATATGTCCATTTTTTTCTTCCTGACCATGTCAAGTAACTGACAAACCAAGCTTGGAAACTGACACAAGATGAGATGTTAATGAACGACAGATTCAGTGGGACAGCATATCCTCAAAAGGACATTTGTCAGAAAGAATGTTGGTTTAGAAATAGCAGTGTTGAATACAGATGAGGGCTAGGCGATGGAAGGAATATTTGACAAAGAGTTTGAGGATATAGAAGAGTTTACCATGAAGTAGGAGTTCCTAGAGAACACAATGAGATGATTTGAGAGGAAGGAGAAATATGGGAGTAAAGGTCAAGATAGGCCTATATGGAGCAATGTGGGAATAAAAGCTTGGAAGAGTTTAAATGACCCAGGGATTTACAACCTGGGCAGTGACCAAGGACAACATATATATAAGTAAACATGGCAAGTTGAACTCACCTTAAGGCATCCAAAAGAATCAAATACAGCCATTCTGTGTTTAATTAGGAGTAGATTTGAGAATGTGAGCTATGCACCAGTATACTTATAAGAAATCAGCAATGAACTGGATTTTGTTTCTGAGGGAGTAGTAAATCAGGAGAAGAAGCGACATGGCATTTTTTTTGGTTTTCAGGCATATCTGAGTAGGAAACAGGGTTGGCCTCCATGGGAGAACTTAAATTTGGTATAGAAATCTATGGAGATTTATTATATGCTTCCTTGGAATAAGCTATATGTCCCATAATTTTTACTTAGAGGCCCAGTCTCTCTGCACATGGACACTAAATTGTTGACTGTTCTTTGTCCTTGAATTCAGCTCTTGCTGACTCTTGAGAGTTTTGCTCCACCTTCATTTCTTTTCTTTGTAGACTCCTCGTCTGATAATTTTCTCTTTGACTTTAAGACTTTCCTTATTAGGGAAATAAAGTGTCTTCATTTGATTGTATTTCACAAGCTAGCAACAGCCCTGTGTGTTTCCTGTTGCTATTTTTTTTAACACCCAGGATCACAAGAAGGTTTTTCTGCTGTCTTTTTCCATTTCCTTTCCACTCAATTCCTTGTTATTCTTTGAAACTCTACTTTGCTTCCTCGAGGAAGCTTATCTCTCTGAAATTTAAAAAAGCACCTCATTATTGAGAAATCAAATACCTGTAACTCTGTAAATTTTTACCAAGATTTTCTGCTGACTTTGGCATTAATGCCCACTCCCTCTTATATACTCTTTGCTCACGTTCATAAAAAAGTGTTCTATCATTATTCTCTTTTGGCAAATTCAATGAATATTTAAAATCACTCCACTTTATCCTCTACTTTACTTATCTGAATATTTCCAGTTCTTGATCAACAACTTTCCTACAATGATTAAACTTTAACCTCCGAGTTCAAGTGTTTTCCCCTTAATTCCCAATTCTATCTTCTCTCTTAAATTACATAGCTAAATACTTACAGGAGGAAAATAGAGGAAACAGATATGCTAGATGTGGCTAGACTTCTAATTTTGTAGATTTGCTTTGGAACCATGTAAATATTTTGCCTAATTGTAAAGAAATATTAATAATTTTAAAAGGTAATCCACAAATATCAAAAGAAAATGAAAGAAATGAATGTAACACTATTGATAATCATTTTTAAATATTACACAGAAATGGTCATGCATATGTTGTGGGATAAAGTTAATATTGATGTCATTGAGAACCCAGATATCTCTCATGAGAGAGAGGAGAAACGTGTAAGTTTGATGAGGTTAAATAAAAGCTCTTCAGTCCTCGGTAAGAAAAGGAATCATGGCGGACGGGAGGCAGGACTAGATTGCAGCTCCAGACAGAGCACCCTGTGGAAGGTCACATTGTGAATTTCAGCTCCGGATCAACTGCAAGAACAAATCAGCAATCCCAAGAGGACCCACAGACCCTGTGAAGGAAGCAGACTGCTCCTTGAGGACCTGGGAGACTCTGCAAATACTGTGAATGCCCTAACTGCGGAAAAGGGAAAGGGAGACCCTCCTCTCCCAAACGCATACCCCCACTGGAGAAGCCAAAGGTCTGTCTGTGGGAAAAGTTTCTGACTTTACCTGGAGCGGAGTCAATTTACAGCCAAGTGAAATACAGGGGAACAAGAAGCAGCAGAAAGGACCTGGGAGCTCACTGCCTCCCCTAGCAGGCCATTTCTGCCTGGAACCACAGGGATCCATCAGGAGTGTGACCAGAGGAGCAGCGACTAAAACTCCATGAGGAAGAAATCTCTAGCTTCCATGAGGAAGAAATCTCTGGCTGAACTTTGTAACAATATGAATGGGGCAAGAAGCCTCCTGGCCAGAACTCAGGGGAGGGCACAAATCTGGTGTGCAGGCTCCATAGGCGGGGGAAGAACCAAGCCCCTTTTTTCCCCTGCAGCTGGAAGGCGGGTAGCCCAGGGCAAGTTTTCAAGCTCATTGCACCTTGCCCCTAGAAACAGACTCAGGGCTGTTGGGGCAGGTACATGGTAGGAGTGCAAATGGCCCTTCGGTTTGTGTGGGAGCTGGGTGAAGCCTGTGACTGCCGGCTTTCCCCAACTTCCTGACAATCTATCTACATGACTCAGCAGAGGCAGCCGTAATCCTCCTAGGTACACAACTCCAGTGACCTGGGAATTTCACTCCCATCCCCCACAGCAGCCGCAGCAAGACCCACCCAAGGAGAGTCTGAGCTCAGACACACCTAGCCCCGCCCCCACCTGATGGTCCTTCCCTATCCACCCTGGTAGCAGAAGATAAAGGGCATATAATCTAGGGAGTTCTAGGGGCTCACCCACTGCCAGTCCCTCTCTATACTGCTACAGCTGATGCTTTCCGGAAGGCGCCACATCCTGGCAGGAGGCAAACCAGCACAAAAATAGAACATTAAACCACCAAAGCTAAGAACCCTCAGAGTCCATTGCACCCCACCCCCTGTCATCTCCACCAGAACAGGCACTGGTATCCATGGCTGAGAGACCTACAGATTGTTCGCATCACAGGACCCTGTGCAGACAACCCCCAGTACCAGCCTGGAGCTGGGGAGACTTGCTGGGTGGCTAGACCCAAAGAGAGAGACCAATCACTGCAGTTCAGCTCACAGGAAGCCACATTCATAGGAAAAGGGGGAGAGTACTACATCAAGGGAGCACCCCGTGGGGCAAAAGAATCTGAACAACAGCCTTCAGCCCTAGACCTTCCCCTCTGACAGAGCCTCCCAAATGAAAAGGAACCAGAAAACCAATCCTGGTAATATGACAAAACAAGGCTCTTCAACACCTTCCAAAAATCACACTAGTTCACCAGCAATGGATCCAAACCAAGAAGAAATCCTCTATTTACCTGAAGAAGAATTCAGGAGGTTAGTTATTAAGCTAATCAGGGAGGGATGAGAAAGGCAAAGACCAGTGCAAGGAAATCCAAAAAATGTTACAAGAAGTGAAGGGAGAAATATTCAAGGAAATAGATAGCTTAAAGAGAAAACAATAAAAAATTCAGTAAAGTTTGGGCACACTTTTAGAAATGCAAAATCCTCTGGAAAGTCTCAGCAATAGAACTGAGCAAGTAGAAGAAAGAAATTCAGAGCTTGAAGAAGAGGTCTTTGAAGTAACCCAATCCGACAAAGACAAAGAAAAAAGAATATGAAAATATGAACAAAGCCTCCAAGAAGTCTGGAATTATGTTAGAAGACCAAACTTAAGAATAATCAGTGTTCCTGTGGAAGAAGAGAATTCTAAAAGCTTGGAAAACATATTCAGGGGAACAATTGAGGAAAACTTTTCCAGCCTTGCTAGAGACCTAGACATCCAAATACAAGAAGCACAAAGAACACCTGGAAAATTCATCACAAAGCATCTTCACCTAGGAATATTATCATCAGGTTATCCAAAGTTAAAATGAAGGAAAGAATCTTAAGAGCTGTGAGACAGAAATACCAGGGAACCTATAAAGGAAAACTATCAAATTAACAGCAGATTTCTCAACAGAAACCCTACACGCTAGAAGGGATTGGGGTCCTATCTTCAGCTTCCTTAAACAAAACAATTATCAGCCAAGAACTTGTATCCAGCGAAACTAAGCATCATGTAAGAAGGAAAGATACAGTCGTTTTCAGACGAACAAATGCTGAGAGAATTCACCATTACCAAGCCACCACTGCAAGAACTGCTAAAAAGAGCGCTAAATCTTGAAACAAATCCTGGAAACACATCAAAATAGAACCTATCTAAATCATAAATCACAGAGGACCTATAAAACAAAAAACATGTTAGAAGACAAAAACAAAAAACAAAAGCAAAGTACACAGGCAACAAAGAGGATGATGAATGCAATGGTACCTCACATTCCAATACTACATTGAATGTAAATGGCCTAAATGCTCCATTTAAAAGATACAGAACCACAGAATAGATACAACCATCTGCTGCCTTCAGGAGACTCACCTAACACCTAAAAACTCACATAAAGTAAAGGGGTGGAAAAGGGCATTTCATGCAAATGGACACCAAAAGCGAGCAGGGACAGCTATTCTTCCATCAGACAGAACAAATTTTAAAGCAACAGCAGTGAAAAGAGACAAAGGGCGACATTATATCATGGTAAAAGGACTTGTCCAACAGGAAAATATCACAATTCTAAACATATACACACTTAACACTGTAGCTCCCAAATTTGTAAAAACAATTGCTAATAGACCTAAGGAATGAGATAGACAGTAATACCATAATAGTGGGGGACTTTAATACTTCATTGACAGCATTAGACAGGTCATCAAGACAGAAAGTCAACAAAGAAACTGGATTTAAATTATACCTTGGAACAAATGGACTTAACAGATAGATACAGAACATTTCATCCAACAACCACAGAATACACATTCTATTCAACAGCACATGGAATTCTCTCCAAGACAGACCATTTAATAGGCCATAAAATGAGCCTCAATAAATTTAAGAAAATTGAAATTTTCTTAAGAGAGAGTCAGTGAAGGGAGATAGGGGTGGGGCCATTTTACAAGATTTGGGTAGGTAAAGGAAAATTGCAGTCAAAGGGGGTTGTTCTCTGGTGGGCAGGGGTGGGGGTCACAAGGTGCTCAGTGGGGGAGCTTTTTGAGCCAGGATGAACCAGGAGAAGGAATTTCACAAGGTAATGTCATCAGTTAAGGCAGGAACAGGCTATTTTCACTTCTTTTGTGGTGGAATGTCATCAGTTAAGGCAGGAAGAGGCCATCTGGATGTGTACATGCAGGTCACAGGGGATATGATGGCTTAGCTTGGGCTCAGAGGCCTGACATTCCTGTCTTCTTATATTAATAAGAAAAAATAAAACGAAATAGTGGTAAAGTGTTGGGGTGGCAAAAATTTGGGGGAGTGGTATGGAGAGATAATGGGCGATGTTTCTCAGGGCTCCTTCGAGTGGGATTAGGGGTGGCGTGGGAACCTAGAGTGGGAGAGATTAAGCTGAAGGAAGATTTTGTGGTAAGGGGTGATATTGTGGGATTGTTAGAAGAAACATTTGTCTTATAGAATTATTGGTGATGGCCTGGATATGGTTTTGTATGAATTGAAAAACTGAAAGGGGTAAGAAAATGAAAAAAACAGGTATTAAAGGGCTAAGAATTGGGAGGACCCAGGACATTCAATTAGAGAGTGCCTAAGGAGGTTCAGCATAGCCCTGCCAGCAAAGATTATTTATTTACTTTAAGAGTTGAGAGTGGCAGTTTGGGGATAGCACCAGGAGATACCAGCTGTGATGACTTGGAGAAACAGTGTAAACTGGCAGTATAAACAAGAGCAGGGCATTTATGAGTAGTTGAGAATGGTGAATAGGAGTATGACTAGACAGAAGATAGTAGGGATGACAAGTTTTTGGGATGCAGTCCAAGTTGCGCTGGTGTTTGGAATGAGACTGGGGCCTAATAAAAAGGAGTGTCTATACAGGAGCTTAAATGGACTGTACCCTGTAGCATTCCAAGGACAGGCCCAAATTTTGAGAAGGGCAAGTGGTAAAAGTATTGTCCAGTCCTTTTTAAGTTGGTCGCTGAGCTTGTTGAGGTGTGTTTTTAAAAGACCATTAGTCCGTTCTACCTTTCTTGAAGATTGAGGATGGTAAGGGATATAAAGGTTTCACTGAATACCAAGAGCCTGAAAAACTGCTTGGGTGATTTGACTAATAAAGACCGGTCCACTATCGGACTGTATAGAGGTGGGAAGGCCAAACCGAGGAATTATGTCTGACAGAAGGGAAGAAATGACTGCAGTGGCCTTCTCAGACCCTGTGGGAAAGGCCTCTACCCATCCAGTGGAAGTGTCTACCCAGACCAAGAGGTATTTTAGTTTCCTGACTCAAGGCATCTGAGTAAAGTCAATTTGCCAGTCCTGGGCAGGGGCAAATCCCCGATCTTGATGTGTCGGAAAGGGAGGAGGCCTGAGAAATTCCTCAAGAGTAGTACAGTAGCAGATGGAACACTGAGAAGGGGTTCCCTTGAGAATAGATTTCCATGATGGAAAGGAAATGAGAGGTTCTAAGAGGCACGCTAGCGACTTGTAACCTACATGGAAGAGGTTATGAAATGACAACAGAATAGAATGCGCCTTTGAGGCTGGAACGAGATATTTTCCTTGCTCCAAGAACCATTTGCCTTGTGTGGGAAAAGATTGATAGGTAGAAGTTTTAGTAGGGGAGTAGGTGGGAGTGGCCAGATGAAAAGGAGAAAAACTGCCATGAGGGATAGAAGTTGGAATGCTAGCTGCTTTTTTAGCTAACTTATCAGCATAAGCATTGTCCCGAGAGATGGGATCTGATGCCTTTTGATGGCTGTTTTTTTAGCTACCTTATCAGCATAAGTGTTGTCCTGAGCGATGGGATCTGATGCCTTTTGATGGCCTTTGCAGTGAATGACTCCAGCTTCCTTTGGAAGTAAAGCGGCTTTGAGAAGCATTTTTATTAAAGAGGCATTAATGATGGAGGACCCTTGCATAGTGAGGAAATTTCTTTCCGCCCATATAACAGCATGGTGGTGCAGGATATGGAAGGCATATTTAGAGTCAGTATAAATATTGACACGTAATCATTTTGCAAGAGTGAGGGCCCAAGTTACAGCAATGAGTTCGGCTTGCTGAGAGGTAGTGGCGGGGGGCAGAAAGTATATGCATCAGGTGTGAGAAAGAAAATAGATTTTGGAAGTTATGGGAACTGTACAGAGTGAATTGAGCATAGTTTGTGATTTTGAGAGCCTCTAAAAGTATTAGGGCGGTGGCAGCAGCCACACGCAGACATAAGGGTTAGGCTAAAACAGTAAGGTCAAGTTGTTTGCATGGAAAGGCTACAGGGCATGGTCCCGGCTCATGTGTGAGAATTCTGACTGTGCTAACCATGCCTACGAAGGAAAGGAGTTGTTTTTTAGAAGGGATTGGAGTTTGGGAGATTAGTCAGACATGATCAGCAGGGAGAGCACAAGTGATTTTATGAGAATTATGCCAAGGGTAGGTAACAGATCAGGAAGAAATTTGGGCTTGACTGAAGTATTGGGGGCTGACTGTGAAGCCTTGCAGCAGTACAGCCAGGTAATTTGCTGAGCCTGATGGGCGTCAGGGTCATTCCAAATGAAAGCGAAGAGAGGCTGGGATGAAGGGTGCAAAGGAATAGTAAAGAAAGCATGTTTGAGATCCAGAACAGAATACTGGGTTGTGGAGGGAGGTATTGAGGATAGGAGAGTATATGGCTTTGGCACCACGGGGTGGATAGGCAAGACAATTTGGTTGATAAGGTGCAGATCCTGAACTAACCTATAAGGCTTGTCTGGTGTTAGGACAGGTAAAATGGAGGAATTGTAAGGAGTGTTTATAGGTTTTAGAAGCCCATGCTGTAGCAGGTGAGTGATAATAGGCTTTAATCATTTTAAAGCATGCTGTGGGATGGGATATTGGCATTGAGCAGGGTAAGGGTGATTAGGTTTTAATGAGATGGTTAGGGGTGCATGATCCATCATGAAGGAGGGAGTAGAGGCATCCTATACTTGTGGTTTAAGGTGGGGAAATACAAGGAAAGGATGTGAAGGAGGCTTTGAACTGGGGCAAAAGGTGGCAATGAGGTGTGGCTGTAGCCCAGGAATAGTCAGGGAAGCAGATAATTTGGTTAAAATGTCTTGGCCTAATAAGGGAACTAGGCAGATGGGGATAACTAAAAAAGAGTGCATAAAAGAATGTTGTCCAAGTTGGCACCAGAGTTGGGGAGTTTTAAGAGGTTTAGAAGCCTGGCCATCAATACCCACAACAGTTATGGAGGCAAAGGAACAGGCCCTTGAATAGAAGGTAATGTGGAGTGAGTAGCCCCCATATGGATTAAACAGGGGACAGACCTACCCTCCACCGTAAGAGTTGCCTGAAGCTCAGCGTCCATGATGGTCCAGGGGGCTTCCGAAGTGTTGGGGCAGCGTCAGTCTTCAGCCACTAAGTCGAGAACATCTGGGAAGGAGTCAGTCAGAGAGCCTTGGGCCAGAGTTCCAGGGGCTGTGGAAGTGGCTACCAGGTAAGTTGAACAGTTCGATTTCCAGTAGGGTCCCACACAGATGGGACATGGCATAGGAGGAATCCCGGGCTGCGGGCATTCCTTGGCTCGGTGGCCAGATTTCCAGCACTTGTAGCAAGCTCCTGGGGGAGGAGGTTCTGGAGGAACCCCTGGCAGCTGCGGTTCAGGCGTTTGGAGTTGTGTGCTGGAGATGTGGCTGGGGTTTCTCTCACAGTGGAGGCAAGGAATTGCAACTCAGAAATAAGTTGCTACTTGGCTGCCTCTACTCTATTATTGTACACCTTGAAGGCAAGGTTCATTAAGTCCTGTTGTGGGGTTTGAGGGCCGGAATTTAATTTTTGGAGCTTTATTTAATGTTGGGAGCAGATTGAGTAATAAAATAAAATGCATGTTGAGAATAAGACGGCCTTCTGACCTTTCAGGGTCTAGGGCTGTAAAGCATCTCAGGGTTGCTGCCAAATGACCCATGAACTGGGCTGGGTTTTTATATTTGATGAAAAAGAGCCTAAACAGTATCTGATTTGGGATAAAGAAAAAGGAGCATTAACCTTGACTATGCCTTTAGCTCCAGCCACCTTTTTAAGAGGAAATTGCTGGGCAGGTGGGGGAGTGCTAGTCATGGAACAAAACTGTAAGCCAGGCCGGGTGTGAGAAGGGGAGGTGATAAAAGGATTATAGGGTTGGGGAGTGGAGGCTGAGGAAGAACTGAGACCTAGCTAGGTGTCTAACTAAAATACATATGGATTAAATAATATGATTTTTGGATTTGTTTCAGTATAATCTAGGAAGAAGCAAGTAGATTCTGTTTTAGATGAAATAATACTAATAATGAAGTGATGGTTGTTGCATCTGGAAAATGAGTATGTGGGGGTTTTCTCTAAGTCGATCTATGAATTTAATGAAATCCACGTGAAAGCACAATTTTGTTCTGAAGTTAGCTAAGTTAGTTATAAAGTTTATTTAGAAAAAATACCTAAGAAAACTCTCAAAAATGTGCAATGAATAGTGTAGGGTAGACCACACTGGATATTATGATACACTATAATGCCTCAATAATTATAATGGTTTGGTATTAGCACATGGAGAGGCAGAATAATAAAACAGAAAAGAGAAATCCAGAAACAGGCCTAAATGCATATGGAAATGTAGATTTTTAAAAATAATGATGACATTTCAAGTCAGTGGGAAAATTGTCTTCTAATGTGTTATTGGCACCACAGAAAAACTACAATGAATGTATCATTGGCTGAATTTCTCACACAATTCCAAATGGATCTGAGATCTAAAGTGAAAAAAAAAACTGTTCAAGTAGTATAAGAAGACATAGATGAATTCCTTATTTGCTTTGTCGTTTTATCTTTGTTTAGTTTTCGGAGTAAGGAGAATTTCCCATGGTAAATGCTGTGATGAGTCCCTCAGAACCCCATACAAATGAAGAGCTTATTCTACCAGCTATTGGAAGTCCTCTGACCCACAGGTGGTAGTTACAAGGATTCCTAAAAAAAAAAGTCCAGCACCCTTGTTTCCATCTCACAGATTGCTTCCTGGGGAATCTAACCTGTGGCATTTCCAATGATTAAAAATACAGAAGGAAGACCACACATGGTGGCCCACACGTATAATTCCCATGCTTTGAGGGGCTGAGGTGGGAGGATCACTTGAGACCATGAGGTCAAGACCAGCCTGGGCAACATAGCAAGGCTCAGTCTCTTCAAAAATAAAATAAAATAATTGGTCAGGTGCAGTGTAGTGCCTGTTGTCCCAGCTACTCATGAGGCTTAGGCAGGAGGATTGCTAGAGCCCAGGAGTTCAAGGCTGCTCCTGGGCTCTCTCAAAACAAAAGCAAAAGCAAGTAAGGGAAAAGACTGACAAATGTGATCATATGTATAAACTTTTGCATAGCAAAACCAAAATACCACAAGGAAAGTACAAGCCAGGAAAATTACTTGCAAATAACATTGCAAATTTTATTTCTAACATTTAAAGAGATGCTAACAATTGAGTGGAAAAACACCAACAGTCTGACTTTTAAAGAGGAAGAGATGAACAACACTTTACAGAAAAGAAATATAAATGACCCTTTTCTTGTGAAAAGTTACCAATTTCAATCATAATAACAGAGATATAATTAAAGCTACGCTGAAATAATGTTTTTCACCTCTCTGCTTGGCAAAATCCAACATAGTCTGTTTGCCAGTCTGTGTGGAAACTGGGCTCTCATACGTTGCTGTTGATAATGATACAACAGCTATTGAAGAGAAGTTGACAATATCAGACAACACTGTTTATTCTTTAAGCTTTTGACCCAGCATTTCTGCCAAGATTGGGATCTATCCCAAAGATATACCGGCAAAAATATGGACTAATATATGCCCAGAGTTACTTGCAGCACTAACTGAAATAGCAAAACTTAGTGCTGCACGTTTGAGTTTGGCCATATTATTTAAAAGAAAGAATATGAAAATAAGCAAAAACTTTAAAAAATGAGTCTGAATGGGGCATGGAGGGAAGCTAGCAAGAAGACAAGACTAGAAGTTAGATCTCTATGCATGTACCTTGCTCTGTAATTTTAAACCTAGGAACCATAAACACAAATATTTTTCATAATTATAAAACTCAGTTAAGTTGGAAAGAAAAAAATCAATCTCTAAAAATAAGAACCGGACAAGGGAGCCCAAATGTCTATCTAGCTGATGGCATAACCGTGCTGAGAATTACTTCAAGTGACTTTAAGCACTTTGACCCTACATTACCAGGTAGATATGCCCAAAGGAAAAAATAATTACAAAAATATATTCTTTTACAGCTTTATTGAAGTGTATTTGATATACAAATAACTACATATATTTGATGTATATAATTTGATGAATTTGGATATATGCATACATCCGTCACCTCCAAATGTTTCCTTGTGTCTCAAATAAATCTTAAACTGCATTCAGAAATATTATTTTTAATAATAACTTTTGAATTGTTATTTCAAGACTATAGTGTATAGATATAAAATAGTAGTAGAATAAAGAAACTAAATAAGTGTTGCTAATATAATTTTGGAAAGAAGATATTAAATAGAGTCATGCATTGCTTAACAATGGGGATACATTCTGAGAAATCCTTTGTTCAGCAATTTAGCCACTGTACAAACACCATGGTGTACTTACACAAACTTTGATGATATAGCTTACTACACACCTCGGCTTTATGGTGTAGCTTATTGCTCTTCGGCTACCAATCTGTACAGCGTGTTACTGTATTGAATATTGTAGGCAATTGTAACACAATGGCAAGTATGTATGTATCTCAACATATCAAAATATAGAAAGGATACAGTATAAAAATGGTACGCATATATAGGGAAGTTACTATGAATGGAGCTTGCAGGACTGCAGGTTGTTCTGGGTGAGTGGTGAGTAAATGTGAAGACCTAGGACATTACTGTATACTACTGTAGATGTTATAAATACTGTTCTCTTAGGCTACGCTAAATTTATTTTAAATTATTTTTCTGCAATAATAAACTAATCTTAGCTTACTGTGCCTTTTTTACTTTATGATCTTCAAGTTTTTTAAACTTGACTCCTTTTTAATAACACTTAGCTTAAAACACAAGCACATTATACAGCTGTACAAAAATATTTGTTTTATTTATTTATTTATTTTTTACTTTTTAAGCTTCTAGACATTAGCCAATGCCTACAAGGGGTTTTCTGATGTTATTTTCTAGAGTCTTTATGGTTTCAGGTCTTAGATTTAAGTCTTTGATCCATCTTGAGTTGATTTTTGTACAAGGTGAAAGATGAGGATCCAGTTTCATTCTCCTACACGTGGCTTGCCATCTTAAAAACTAAGACGTGAACACACACATTAGCCTAGGTGTACACAGGATTGGGATTATCAGTATCACTGTCCTTCACTTCCACATCTTGTCCCACTTGAAGCTCTCCAGGGGCAATAACGTATGTTGAGTTGTCATCTCCTTTAATGACAGTGCTTCCTTCTGGAACAACTCCTGAAGGACCTGCCTGAGGCTGTTTTACAGTTAACTTTCTTTTAATAAGTAGAAGGCACTCTAAAACAATGATTAAAAAATGTATAGGATAGTAAATATATAAACCAGTAATACAGTTGTTTATGAACGTTGTCAAGTATTATGTACTGTACGTAATTGTATTGCTAGACTTTCATATGACTGACAGCACAGTAAGTTTGCTTACACCAACATCGCCACAAACGGCTGGGTAATGCATTGTCCATGGCATTAAGACACCTGACATCTCTATGTGATGAGAAATTTTCAGCTTCATCATAATTTTATGGGACCACTGTCATGTATGTGGTTCATCATTGACCAAATGTCATTATGTAGCACATAATGTATAGGAAAAAGATTCAGAGCAATGAAATAAGTGATAAGTAATAAGCCTGACAATTTTAAATTTAAATAAAAAGTACCTGTATGAACCTGTGATTTAGTTTTATGCTTCACATTACAAGGCAAGAATGCCCACTCTTACCACTCCTATTCAACATAGTACTGGAAGTCCTGGCCAGAGCAATCAGGCTAGAGAAAGAAATAAAAGGCATCCAAATAGGAAAAGAATAAGTCAAACTATCTCTCTTCGCAGATGATATGATTCTATACCTAGAAAACCCTAAAGACTTTGCCAAATGGCTCCTGGACTTAACAAATTACTTCAGCAAAGTTTAAAGACACAAAATCAATGTACAAAAATCAGCAGCATTCCTTTGCACAAATAATATTCTAGCTTAGAACCAAATGAAGAACACAATCCCATTTTTACAATAGCCACAAAAAAATGAAGTACCTAGGAATACAGGTAACCAAGGGGGTGAAAGGTCTCTACAAGGAGAACTACAAAGCACTCCTGAAAGAAATCAGAGATGACACAAACAAATGGAAAAACATTCCATGCTCATGGATTGGAAGAATTCATATTGTTAAAATGGCCATACTGCCCAAAGCAATTTACAGATTGAATGCCATTCCTATTAAAATACCAACATCATTTCTTTTCGCAGAAATAGAAAAAACTATTCTAAAATTCTTATGGAACTAAAAAAGAGACTGAATAGCCAAAGCAATCCTAAGCAAAAAGAACAAAGCTATAGGCATCACATTACCCCATTTCAAACTGTACTACACGGCTGAAGTAACAAAAACAGCATGATACTAGTACAAAAGACACACACATAGACCAATGGAACCGAATAGAGAGGCTGTAAATAAAGTCACACACCTGCAGCCATCTAATCTTCAACAAAGTTGACAAAAATGAGTGATGGGGACAGGATTCCCTATTCAATAAATGTGCTGGGATAATAAGCTAGCTGTATGCAAAAGAATGAAACTGGACCTCTACCCTTCACCATGTTCAAAAATTAACTAAGGATAGACTAAACATTTAAATGTAAGACCTCAAACTATAAAAATCATAGAAGAAAATCAAGAAAATGCCCCGTTCAACATCAGCTTTGGCAAAGAATTTATGGCAAAGTCTCCAAAAACAATTGCAACAAGAACAAAAATTGACAAGGGGAACCTAATTAAACTAAAGAGCTTCTGCACAGCAAAAGGAACTATCAACAGAGCAAACAGACAACCTATAGAATAGGAGAAAATATTTGCGAACTATGCATCCCACAAAGGTCTGATATCCAGAATCTACAAGGAACTCAAATAAATTAACAAGCAAAGGACAAATAATTGAACTTAAAAATGAGGAAAGAAGATGAACAGACATTTCTCAAAAGAAGACATACAGGTGACCAACAAACATGAAAAAATGCTCATCATCACTAATCATCAGAGAAATACAAATCAAAACCACAATGAGATACCGTCTCACACCAGTCAGAATGGTGATTATTAAAAAGTAAAAAAATAAAAATAACAGATGCTGGTGAGGCTGTAGAGAAAAGGGGATACTTATACACTGCTGGTGGGAATGCAAATTAGTTCAGACACTGTGGAAAGCAGTTTGGAGATTTCTCAGAGAACTAAAATCTGAACTACCATTCAACCCAGCAATCTCATTACTGAGTATATACCAAAAGGAAAATAAATCATTCTACCAAAAAGACACTTGCACTCATGTGTTCATCTCAGCACTATTAACAATAGCAAAGACATGGAATCAGCCTAGGTGCCCATCAACAGTGGATTGGACAAAGAAAATGTGGTACATAAACACCATGAAATACTACACAGCCATAAAAAAGAATGAAATCACTTCCTTTGCAGCAACATGGATGCAGCTGGAAGCCATTGCCCTATGCTAATTAAGTCAGGAAGCGAAAACCAAATACCTCATGTTCTTGCTTACAGGTGGGAGCTAAAAACTGAGTACACATGAATGTAAAGATGGGAACAATACACACTGGGGACTACTATAGGTGAGAGAGAGGGAGGGGGGTAAGGGCTGAAAAACTACCTATTGGGTACTATGCTCACTACCTGGGCGATGGGGTCATTTGTACCCTGAACCTCAGCATTATGCAATACACCCATATAACAAACCTATACATGTACCCTCTGAACCTGAAATAGAAGTTTTTAAAAAAAGAATTTCTTCTATGAAAAAAAGATAATACGAAAGTTTGTAAATGCCAAAAAATTGAAAGTGATCAAATTAAAAAGTTACCATTTTACAACACCTTTTGGAATAATGGATATAGGTCGAAATTATTGGTTGATGCTAAAACTATTAGGTAAATGATGAGAAATTTTATAATGGATGAATCAGGTTTGCAAAACCTCAACCCACTTCCCAATATTAACATCAGAGAAATTGCCTCCCATATGATGCAAAAAGAGACACAGCATCACCTATTAATATTCTCACCAAAGAGAAAAAAAGGTCTAAATGTAATCAGCCTCTAGAACCAACTACCAACTGGCAGAAAATATGAGTATAGATAAATATGTTAAATGAAACTAAAATGATACAATCAGTAAAATATAGAATATAAGAAATTCTACAGGATAAATGGTGTCATTTCTTAAACAATTAAATGACGTGCAAAAAAAAAAGTTTGGGGGTGAGGGGAATTTTCATAGACGGAAAAAAAAGAACTAAAACAAACATCAACCATGTGATGTGTGGACCTCATCTGAATCCCGATTTGAACAAATCCACTGGAAAATGCTTTTGGGACAGTTGTGGAAATTTGAACATAAACTAACTTTTAGATGATATCATAAGGCTATTATTAGTTTCAGTAGGTGTGGTGATAATATTGTGATTATATTTTAAAATATATGTATTAAAGATTCATAGTAAAATATAGAAAAATATCAAGAATTTGCTTCAAAATATACAGGAAGAACAGGAGAAGTAGGAGAAAAAAAGTGCAGAAAAAGCAGCAGTAGCAACATAGGGCTAGAAGTGATTAAACAAAGATGACTATATGTTAATATGTTGATTTCTATGAGGCTGCGTGAAGAGTGCATGGAGGTTAGTTCCACTCTGCTTCTATTGTCATGCAATTTTAGAAATTTCTATAATAAGACAGTTTTAAAAGTGTGTGAGCTAAGTGAATGCTTGACGTTGTTGAAGAGTCCAGACCTTCATGAAGAGCAGGGTAGGGGTCTCTAGTACTCTTGATGTTTTCTCAGATGACCTTTCCTTTCTAGAGTGCTAATTCCCATGGGGCTCTCTTCTGGAAGGTCCCCTGCTGCCAGGGGAGCCATGCTGAGGACTCATACCCCTAGCCCTAATATTTATTTGAAATTATCCTCATTTATTTGCATTTATTTATAATTATCCTCAGTTGTACTTTGCTATTTTAATATACAGCTGTGTTGCTAGCATTAAATGCATTTTTGTCTTAGGATATTTCCAACTTACAATGAGTCTATCAGAATGTAGCCCCTTCATAAGTCAAGGAGCATCTGTATTAAATTGTATAGCCCTATCTTTTCTAGTAATATCCTTTATCTTAAAACATAATTACCTTGAAATAAAAACCTTAATTTGTTATTTTCTATACCTTTAAAAATATTTGTTTTCTATAGATGTGTTTATGACTATATGTTCTTTTCTAGCCTTGCATCTTAAATTTCAGATTTTAAAATATCATTCCAAAGTCACTATTTTATAGTTGAAGTTGTGTAGCTCTTATTTTGACCTTTTATTTCCCCTTTTGTTTTAATTTTATCTTATATTGTTCTTAATTTCATTTTAATATATTGATCTTACATTTCCCAGTTATTATCTTACATGTTTGCCTTTTTAGCTACTGTAGTTTTCACTGCACTTTAAGAATTTTCTTTTTGGAATGCCCAGCAGAAGTGGAGCCACAAGGCAAATGACACTGGAAAGAGCCCACACTGCAAAAAGGAATTCTAAAGGATTTTTCTTCATAGATATCCTTAGAGTAGCTGCTTGGCACTCAGTAATAATAATAATGACAGATTCCCCCATTATGTTCAAGGATAACTCCCCAAAACCCTTTTTCTGTGCAACTCAGCAGAGAAGCTGTTAAGTCTTTCAAGGCAAAAATTAATTCTCTGTGAGGATGGAATGCTTTTGGTCCTGAAAGCCTTCTGATGTTACTTGGCAACCAGCTCTTATATAAGGAACTATATGTTTCAAAATCTACAGTTTCCACCGTAAATCTGCAGGATATGAAAAAAGTTATGCTATAAACCATAGAAATAGACAGGCAGTTATACCTGTGCAAATATTCATCGTATGTGTCCCCTAGTATGACCCTGGGGAGGAATCAGGAAATGTTGAATAACCTGAAAGATCTTAAAGCTGAATTCAAGGATCATTATAATTTTTGTGTTTCCACTGTATTATGTTGAATTAAAATAGGCAGAATAATTTATTATTCATGTTGTCATTTATTGTAGCTGATGTCTCATGATAAATCTGTAATTAGAAATCTATTCAATTATAGATGTTTGTAACCATCTTATGGAATCACTTTTCTCAAATTTGCTATTCTGCTTTGCTATATCATGGTTCCTTAACATAAACCCTCTTTTTGTTAATTTTATATTATTAGTGACTTATTTTGCTATAAATGACATATAGAATTTACATAGGAGGAACAAGAAATATAACAAAATATGCTTGATCAATTTGGTTCTTAAAATCATATGTAATAAGAGTACACCTTGTAGGCAGAATAAAACAGTACATTAGAGCAGCCAAATTTTATTCTAAACTTTCTACAGGTTTTCAGAAAATCAGATGCTCTGAAGAAAAAGCTTATGCTATGGTATTTCTTTGTGATTAGGGCTTAATTATGTTTTATAAGTACCTTTTGTTGATAAAATGGTTCATAGGGAATTTCAAAAATGACTATAGGAAAACAGACAAACTTTAAGAGCTTAGAGTGCTTCCCTGATATTACACCAAAGAAGAATTCAAGGATATTTTTTGGAATAGAAATCTAATGAAGTTTTAACTAAAATATACATTGAAATGTACAAAATATCTCAGTTAATTTGGTCTTTTGTTTTGAAGCCTTATTATTCTAACAGAAAAAGATTTCAACACTACTGGTTTTTATTGTGGCCTGCCCTTTTGATCATCTTGTTAATACTCAAAGACATTAGCATCACATGGTAACCTTGGAAGATAAATGCTACTCTATAAATCTATATCCTTGTTTCACACCTTGAATGAAGCACATATGCTATACTTTGCTTTCTTTTTTTTCTGTTTTAGAAAAGAATCAATCCTAGGGAAAAGTCATGCAAGCCTTAAAATTGTTGATATCCTATGAATCAAAAATTCTGCTTCTAGGAATGTATTGTTATAAAATAATTGGACAAGTGTGTGAATATATGTGCATGATTGCAATGTATATTATTATAAACATACTTAGGTATTATCATAGCGTCCTTTATAATGCAAAAAATGGAAACAATTGTCCATCAAAAGAGAATTGTTAAATTAATTAAGGTAACCCATACAATGATATATAATGCAGTAATTGTAAATAATGATATAAATGCATATTTAGTGGTAAGGAAAGAAGTTCACTGTATAATATAATGTACAAAAGCAGATTACAAATGGTATCTATAGAATAATACCATGCTTTTGTCTGTGTGTATGTATTTGTGTGTTTGTGTACTGTATACACACATATATGTATAAATTATTGAAGCAAAATGTTAAGGGTTTCTGTAAACTCTATGGGGATAGAACATTTTTTTTCTTTCTTTTTTAAAAGTATTTATTTATTTATTTATTTATTTTTAGAGGTGCGCTTTCACCACGTTGGCCAGGCTGGCCTCGAACTCCTGATCTCAAGTGATCTGCCCTCCTCTGCCTTCCAAAGTGCTGGGGTTACAGGTGTGAGCCGCCGCGCCCAGTCAGGGACAGAACATTTTGTATGTTTTGTTTACTGCTGAATCTCCAAAGCCTACAACACTGCCTGGCACATAAAACACATTCAATAGGTATTTGTAGCATTAACGAGTAAATGGCTATATCTAAATGTGGAATTGCAAAGTATTTTTTTGCTTCTTATTTTTAAAGTATGGCCTGATGTTCATTAATTACTTCCTCAGTAAAAGTCCACTATTTTTTATGTTGTTTCATGTTGAGAAAAAATAGGGTTGCTGTTAGCCAGGCACAGTGGCTCACGCCTGTAATCCCAGCACTTTGGGAGGCAGAGGCGGGAGAATCGCTTGAGCCCAGGAATTCAAGACCAGCCTGGGCAACGTCGCAAAACCCCCATCTCTACAAAAACTACACAAATTAGTCAGGTGTGGTGTCATGTACCTGTAGTCCCGGACACTGGGGAGGCTGAAACAGGAGGTTCACTCGAGCCAAGGAGGTCGAGCCTGCAGTGAGCCATGATCGTGCTACTGCACTCCAGCTTGGGTGACCTTGTCTCAAAGAGTGAGACCTTGTCTCAAAAAAAAAAAAAAAAAAAAAAGATTGTTATTAATCTTTTTCAGATGTCTCAAAAGTGGTCAAAAATGTTTTAATAGAAACAAATTACAAGCAAAGTGAAAACTATTCCATAAATGATATGTCACAGAAGTTTTAGAAATGTTTACCTTCTGAAGGATATATTACACTCATTTTACACTCCGGATATTGTTGATATTTTAATTTTTGGAATGAATGTATCTGTTGGCAATTCACTGGCTTTTTATGTAAAAAATATTTGAGGTAAAAGTTTTCATGCTCTTGATATTGTTGAGTAATTCAAATCAATACTTCTTAACAACTCAACTTTCCCATAGGCCTTAATTTTTTGTGGCATCTCAGACATAGAGCATGCATCATTACTCTTTAAACATCTACTGTAATTGTGCTTTTAATTTTGTAGGCTTTACATAGAGACCCAGATCTGCTGACAGAGCAAAGGAACTACAAATCCTGTCCTTTCTACTTTGTCACCCTAGCTGCTTGGTAAATTAGGTTCAGGTTTGCAACAGGGTAATATCATTGCCAAAGTTCTTTAATCCTGAGCTTTAACATGGGTGGAATGTAAATATTTTCAATGCACCATAACACAAAGTTAGCCTCTTTTTTTCTGAAGTAATGTCCTTGTTGCAGTGTTCTGTTCTGAAACAGCTGTGACATAGTGTAAACCCTTTTGCTTATAAATGCCTTTTAGACTTCTTCAGTGAAGGGAGGGATGCCAGAATTGGGGGCCTCAAATTTGCTTGTAATTTCCAATACCCAACGATATTACTGAGCTTGGATTATTAAATATAAAGTGGAATTTTAAATATTAGCAAGGTCTATCTAAAATCCTCCCCAAACCCATGTATTTTAATAACTGAAGAGCCAAAAGCTCTCTAATACCTGAAGGCATGCAGCTCTGCAGTAAGGCCTCAAGATGTATGAGAGTAAAGGAGTTTCAGGGTATGAGCCATTTAACTTAATGTTCAGATACAGACCGAAGAAGGAAATCTCAGCACATTTTGAATTTAGAACTTCCCAGGGAATTCAATACGTAAATTCCTGAGTTTGCTCATGAGAAAAAATTTCAAAAAATGATTCAGGATACTGTCATGAAAGAAAAATTAATGGAGGAAAGTTATATGTGATCACTGAAGCATGGTTATAGAATAAAACCATGCATAGATTAGGTACTCCAAAAAGAGACTCATAAATGTATAAAATCCAGAGGAAATTCATGTAGGTTTAGGGATAGTGTTTTCCTCAGAGTAATATCATCCTTTAAGCTTAGAATTATTAAGGTATAATTTGCATAGAGTAAAATTCATCCTTTTCAGGCATATGGCTCAATGAGTTTTGACAAACATACTCATTTATGTAACCAACACAACATTCAAGATAACTGAGTATTTCTACAACTCCAAGAAGTTCCCTTATGTTCTTTTGTACTGAGTTCCTTCCTCCCATATGCAGTTCCAGGCAACTACTGATCCGATTTCTGTCTGTATAACTTTACCTCTACCAAAATTTCATAGAAAAGGAATCATAGTTATATATCATTTTGTGCTTTCATTTAGTGCAATGATGTTGAGATCCACCCATGTTATCGCATGTATCAGCTGTTCATTCCTTTTTATTGCTGATTATTTTTCAATTGTATGGATATTTCCATTCACCAATTGCTGAGCATTATTGTACTCTATGCTTGTATCCATTCACCAATTGATGGACATCTGAGTCTTTTCCAATATCTGGCAATTAAGAGTAAAGCTGCTATACACATTCCCATACAAGTAGATACATGTTTTCATTTCTCTGGGAAAATACCTAGGGATGGGATCTGCATTCCTACCAATGAACTGTGGGAATTCTAGTTGCTCTACATCTAGCCAAGTCTAGTTGGTCCACATCCTTACCAGCACTTGGCATTGTCAGTTTTTATTGTCTTTTGTTTTAGTTTTAGCCATTCTAATATGGCCATGTGGTATTTTATTGTGGTTGTATATTGCATTTCCCCAGTGTTCAGCATCATGCATATGCTTATTTATTGTTTGCATATCTTCTTTGATAAAATGTTTATTGAAATTTTTTGACCATTTAAAAAAATCAAGTTATTTGAAGTCCTTTATCAGACAAGTGTTTGAAAATATTCTCTCTCAGTCTGTGCCTTCTCTGTTCATTCTCTTAATTGTGTCTCTCAAAGAGCAGACATTTTAAATTTGTATGAAGTCCAATTTTTATTTTATAGTTTGCAATTTTTGTATCCTGTATAGCACATCTTTGCTTAACCCAAGAACACAAAAATGTCCTTTATATTTTCATCTAGAAGTGTCATACTTTAAAGTGTTACATTTAGGTCTAATATTCATTTAGAGTTAACTTTTGCATGTTGTGTTAAGACAGAATCAATGTTCCCCTTCCTTCCTCCCTTCCTTCTTTCCTTCCTTCCTTCATTCCTTTTTCTCTTTTTTCTTTCCTTCTTTCCTTCCTTCTTTCTCTCTTTCTCTCTCTCTCTTTCCTTTCTTCTTTCTCTCTTTTCTCTTTTTCTCTTTCCCCTTCCTTCCTTCCTTCCTTCCTTTTGTCCCAATACCATTTGTCCACTTGTTGAGAGTACTCTCTTTCCATTGAATTACCTTTGCGCCTTTGTTCAAAATCAATTTGCCAATATCCACACATTTATGTACAGATATATTTCTGAACTGTCTATTGATCTATATGTCTAGCTTTGGACCAGTGCCACATGCCTTGCTGTCACTTTATTGTAAGTTGTGAAATTAGGTAGTATAAATCCTTCAACTTTGTTCCTCTTCCAGAAAGCTGTTTGTACTTTTCTGATTCTTTGTTTTTTCCATACATTATTTTTATATTGTAAAATTCAAGGAATTAAATGATGTATAAGCTATAGAGACCCATGGGTTTTAAGGAGCAAAGCAAACTGGGAAATATATTTGTATGTATAAAATAAAATACATTTAATCTTATTAAACTTATTGAGGGGTTATTGGGAAGAAAGAAAACTGTAAAAGAAAGAATACATATACAAAAAGTGAAGGTAACAGAACCTCAGGGACCACAATTACTGTCATTAGATCCCAAATGTAATTGAAATAGCTTTACTAGTAAGTTAATATCATAACCTACATTCTATTTTGTTAAATATTTCTTAGAAATAAGTTCCAATGCAGTTTGAGGAACTGGAATTTTTAGATCTATAGTTACTGACAATATGAGATGTACTTTCCTTCCTATCTTGTCTTCTTGTTTCTGTTAATGAAAGTAAATGTATAGTAGTCTCCCTTTCTGCACAGGGGATAAGTTCCAAGACCCCCAGTGGGTGTCTGAAACCATGGATAGTACCAAACCCTATATATTCTATAATTTTTTTCATACATACATGCCTATGATAAAGTTTAATTTATAAATTATGTACAGTAAGATGTTAACACTAATAATAAAATAGAACAATTATAACAATATGCCAGCATCACTACTTTTGCACTTTGTGGTAATATTAAATCAATTAAGAATTACTCGAACACAAGCACTGCAATAATACTGCAGCAGACAGTCTGATAACCAAGATAGCTACTAAGTGACCAACAAGTGAAGAGTGTATACAGTGTGAATATTCTGGACAAAAGGATGTTTTACATTCCTGGTAGGATAGAGTGGGATGCCTAGAGATTTGACACACGACTCAGGATGTTACTCAGAATGGCACATCATTTAAACCTTATGAGCTATTTATTTCTGGAATTTTACATTTAATATTTTCAGGCCTCAGTTGACCGCGGATAACTGAAACCATGAGAAGTGAAACCACAGATAGCAGGGGAGTGCCATATACATTTGAAAATACATTTGAAATATTCGAATTATTCACATTTTTTACCTATTTTTCCCCTGCCTTCCCACCGCCAGCCCTCCAGCAGTGACACCATCTCAGGCTTGTACCTAAGACTCATACTTCCTTTCCCACACCAGGACCAGAGGTGGTGGCATTAGCACGGGCTGGTCCTCCCACCCTACCAGCTTCCCTGCTCCCTGCTTCCTCCCTCTCTCCCCACTGGAAACATCACCCTTTTAAAACCATTTGTGATGTACAATCAATAGAATACTCATTTGCTTATTCATTAATCTGTTTTTAGAAATTTGAGCTGTTTCCATATCTTGGGTATTGTAAGTAATGCTGCAATGGACATGGGAGTGCAGATTATCTCTTGGAGATCCTGATTTCAGTTCTTTTGGGTATATACAAAGAGGTGGGATTGATGGATCATCAGCAGTAGTTCTATTTGTGAGGAACCTCCATAGTGTTTTTCATGCACCATTTTGCATTCTCACCAACAATATACAAGTATTCCAATTTCTCCACATTCTGACCAACATTTATATTTTGTTTTTGTTTTTTTCTTTGTTTTTGTAATAGCCATCCCAACAGGTGTGAGGTGATAGCTCACTGTAGTTTTGATTTGCATTTCCCTGATGATTAGTGATGCTAAGCACTTTTTCATATACTTGGTGCTCATGTTTATCGTCTTTGAAGAAATGTCTATTCCAGTCCTTTGCCTTCCTTTAGTATTTTTCAATTTATAATTGACACATAATAATTGTACATATTTATGAGGTAAAGTGTGATGTTTGAAAGCATGTATACGTTGTGTAATGATGAAATCAGGGTAATTATATCCATCACTTTAAACATCTATCATTGTACTGATAGCATTCAAAATCTTCTCGTCTAGCTAATTTGAAATATACATTACATTGTTATTTGGTATAGTCACTCTACTGTGTAATAGAACATCAGACCCTATTCCTCTCATCTTACTAACTTTGTACCGATTTACCAACCTCTCCCAGTTCCCCACTCCCTGCTACCCTCCTCAGCCTTTAATAACCACTATTTTACTCTCTGTTTTTATGAAGTTAACTTTTTTTAGATTCCACATGAGTGAGATCACATGGTATTTGTCTTTCTGTGGCTTGACTTATTTAACTTAACATAATGCCCTCCATATTCATCCATGTTCCTACAAATGACAGTATTTCATCCTATTTTATGGCTGAATAGTATTCCACCATATATTAATAATATAGATATTCCACTATATATATACACCATATATACATATATATTCCACTATATATATTCTACCATACATATACTATATATTCCACCATATATGTGTATTGAACTATATATAACATAAAACTTGAAATTTTAATAAAAGAAAATGTTTTATATACATATATACACACATACATACTATATATACATATATTCTACCATATATAGTGGGATATATCTATAGTAGAGTATGTATATATAGATATATAAGTATATAGTGGAATATATCTATGGAAGAATAGGTATATATAGATATATAAGTATATATATAGTGTGTATATATAATATATATAACATTTTCATTTATTAAAATTTCAATTTTTATGTTAGACACAGAGGGTACGTGTGCAGGTTTGTTACATGGGTGTACTGTACTCAGGTAGTGAGCATTGTACCCAGTAGGTAGTTTTTCAACCCATGCCCTCATCCCTTTCTTCCCCTCTGTTATTCCACAGTGTCTTTTGTTCCCATGTTTATGTCCATGTGGCACACAACATTTTCTTTATCCGCTCATCTGTGCATGGATACTCATGTCGGTTGATTCCATATCTTGGCTATTGTGAATAGT
The DNA here is from genome assembly GCF_002776525.5 of Piliocolobus tephrosceles. NCBI lineage: Eukaryota > Metazoa > Chordata > Mammalia > Primates > Cercopithecidae > Piliocolobus > Piliocolobus tephrosceles. The sequence goes on from NC_045456.1 coordinate 764,759, forward strand.
GCTGAAATAAATATGGGAGTGCAGATATCTCTTCGGCATACTGACTGAATGTCCTTTGAATATATACCCAGTAATGGGCTTGCTGGGTCACAGGGTAGTTCTATTTTTAAATTTTTAAGGAATCTCCACACTGTAGAGGCTGTATTAATTTACATTCCCACCAATGGTGCATAAGAGTTTACCTTTCTCCACATCCTCACCAGCATTTATTATGTCTGTCTTTTTCATAATAACCACTGAAACTGGGGGGTGGGGTGATATCTCGTTGTGGTTTCCTTCACGTTTCCCCAGTGATTAGTGATGTTGAGCATCTTTTCATATATCTGTTTACCATTTGTATATATCTTCTTCAGATAAATGTCTATTCAGGTCTTTTGTCCATTTTCAATTGCATTATTTGTTTTTTTTTATTTTGTTTTGTTTTTGTTTTTTGCTGTTATTTGAGTTATTCTGGGTATTGACCTCTTGTCAGATGCATAGTTTGCAAATACTTTATCTCGTTCCGTAGGTTATCTCTTTACTCTATTGCTTGTTTTCTTTGCTGCTTTGGCATTTTTTAACCAGGCAATTTGAGAGATTTTTGCTATTTAATTGTAGGAGTTTCTTATATCTTTTGAATATTCACCCATTGTCAGATAAATATTTTGTAAATAGTTTCTCCCATTCTTCAGGTTATCTCTTCACTCTGTTGATTTTTTTTCTATACAGAAGCATTTTAGTCTGATTTTGTCTCACTTGTCTATTTTTGCTTCTGATACTTATGCTTTTGGTGTTATATCCAAGAAACCACTGCTAATACTAGTATCAAAAATGTTTGCCTCTATGTTTTTTTCTAAGAGTTTTACAATTTTCATTATACCTCAATATAGCTGTTTTTAAAAATAGAATACTCTTTTGATGCATGCCTGATGAAAGCATTGTCACTTTGTACTGTGATCTAGATCACTGGTCACCAAACCAGTGAGCACAGGCCCAATCCAGACTGGACCTGTTTTCATAATTAAAATTTTATTGGGACTTGTTCATGCTGATTTGTTTGTATATACTCTTTGGCTAATTCTCATGCCACAGTGGCAGACGTGAGCAGTTAAGACAGAACCACATGGCTCACGAAGCCTAGAATAGTTACTATCTAGCCCTTTTCCAAAATGGATTTTTGGAGAAGATTCGAGGTTAAATAAGGGCAAGGAGATTGAAGAATTGTTTTGGGAAGAAATGTGTGTGTCTGCATGTTGTTTACCAAGAACAGACATAAAGGTTGGAAAAGTCTGTGGGGCCAAGCTCTAGAGAGCTTTGAACCTAAGATTAAGGTACTTGGATTCTATTATAAAGACAATGAGCACACACTGAAAGTTTCTGAGTAGTAAATTAACATGATCAAACATGAGATTATAAAAGAAAGAGCTTTCTGAAATATGAACAGAGAAATAAAAGTATGCTATCATCATAGTCTTGATGAGTCATGATAGAGACAGCAAGAATATTAAAGATATTTTCTAGATGGAATTGATAGAATTTGATGGCTGATTCGTTGTGAGGGTAAGAAAGGAGGAGGTGATGCTAATTTCGATACTTAAGACAGAAATATCATTAATTGAGACTATAGGACTTTTGGACATGTTGTTGAGTTTGAGGTACCTGTAAGAGTTCTACCTGAAACTGTCCATTAGGTAGCTGGAACTAGGGGTGTGGAGCACAGCCAAAATATCAGCCCTCCTATTAATGGTACTAATTATAGTACCACTGATGTCTTCATTTTAAGCCTGCATTTTGCTGTACAGATTTGATGAAGGTCACAGCAATGCATTTAATGTTAATAGCAAAATGAGAAATATAGTAAAAAGTGCAATGCTGACTCAAAAATTGCAACAGGTTGACCACGTGCAGGGATATTACCACTGCACTAAAACAAAAAATAAAGGCAAACATTGCCTTATATGTAACATTTCAATTCCTAATACTGGTTATTGTTAATTTTGTTGTTCTGTTTTGAAGGAGATGATCTATCTATCCTTCATGAATAACAATGTAAAGGGAGATTCTTGATTATACAGAGGTTAGGAAAGTAATTGGGAAGTTATTTATATTTCAAAAGCACTTCAAGTTATGATCATGTGTCCTATTTTATTCTGAGGCCAGATGTCATAATTTCTTTCTTATATCTTATTAGTGTATGCACAAAGAAAGAGCTGGTTTTGTCTTGTCTATTATTTTTTCAAGTAGCAGGTATTCAAGAAATGCTTGTTAAATGAATTAATGAAACATTTTAGTAGTTCCATAGCCAAGAAGTGCGCTGTATAGTCAACATCATACCAGTTGTTTTCAAAAATACACAAGCAGAATGATCCAGCAACTTAAGAACAATACTGGAAAAAGGCAAGTCATAAACACATATGCTATTTGGAAAATAGTATACAAGCAATATAAAATTAAATTAAAATATATAATGCATACAGTAAGTGCTATAGGATCTTAGGGAAGAGAGAGATGAGGTTGGGCTAAAAATTTTGGGGAATGCTTTATTATGGAGGTAGGATTTCAGTTTTTAAAATATGTGGAGACAAAGGTGTAGGAAGGAAAAAATATGTAGACTCTATGTCATGGAGTAAAGGCTTAGATACAACAGATACAGGAATGAGCCTATGTAGCATCTTGAATACTGAGGAACAATGTAGATCTGTGGTTTTGTCTTGCTAGCTTGACTGGCTCAGAAGTTACATATAGGAGCAGGATGTGTATGTAGTAGAGGTGGTTATGGTCAGACAGAATAAGGAAGTAGTTTATGCAGTCCTTGGAAATATATCTGAGCATTCTAAATTTTAACATAGAGCATTGAAGAGGTAATGAGAGCAGAATTTGAGGAGAGGTTCAAGAAATACTCTTGACTTTGTGGTACCTTAGACTGACTAGTGTATTAAAGCATCAAATAGGATCTTTAAATAGGACCAATACTGTATTTTTTATAAAGCAGAAAATGGCACAAATATGCTACTGTCAAATTAAAATAAATTAGGCTTAGAAAATGGGACGCATACACACGCACACAAATCCTATTCACATGTACTAAGGATTGACATGGGTACATATTTATCATGGAATGTTTTGGTGCTAAAGTATTTAAAGTGCCTGACATGGAGTAGTCACAGTAGTTGTTGGATCCTCCTCTCTTCACTCTCTGTTCCTGTGCTCTATTCCTGATTCACTCAGAATTACTGTTGTCCCTAGTAATAAATTATAGTTTTAAAATGTATCCAGTGGTTTGATTAAAGAGATACAAGTCTTCTATAATCAGCTTATTAACACTGTCTGTAACTGACACTAAGAATCTCTGTCTTGTTTTTCTTATAAACACAATGGATTCTCCTTGGTTGATAGTTCTGTGAGGACCCTTTATTCTAGTGGTTTTTAGCAACTGGTATAAATTCAGTGTCAAAAGTGCAAAGGATTTTTAAGCTCCATATAATGTTATTGTTAAAGTTTTAATTTGCATCAATTTAATTCTCTTGTCAGTTGTCACACCCTATTAAAGTTGTGCCTCATCACATGATGATTAAGCAAATTAAGTCTGAGGTACAAGATGATGTGGCTTCTTGGGAAAGGCTATCCATAGGTCCAGATTCCAGCTATTTTGAGCTCATTGATCATTAAGTTTTATATCTTCTAGGAATGCAGAATAGCACTCTCTGAATATCAAAGCTTTGTTAATGGTGTCAGCATTTTACAGCTCTCTTGAGAAACCATGAAAGCCACTATGTTTAATGATAGAAGATTTCTTTTTTTCTCCTTGGTTGTTCTTAGTGTTCTTGTGGTGTTAGTTTGCAGTATATTCATTTGCATTAACCTTTCCACCCTTACAGAATAATTCTTTAAGACCTAAGTCAGATCATGGCATTCCTCAAATCCATCCAGTGACTTGCCCCTTGTCTCAGTAAGGGTACTTAAAATGACCTATAAGGCTCCGCATGATTTAGTCTCTCACTTCCATTCTGACTCCATCATCTATTTCTGTCATCTTCCCTCATACTAATGTAGTTACACTGGGCTTAATATCCTTTGAAAATGGCCAGGTATCCTTCTGTCTCTGAGCCTTTGCACTTGCCCCATCCAACTACCTGAAATGTTTTACTCCTAGCTGTTCAAACGACTTACACACACTGCCTCACTTCCTTCCATCCTTTACTCAGGCATCATCTTCTCATTGACAATTGCTCTGAACACATATCTACAATTGCATCTTCCAATCCTTGACACTTCCTGCCTCTCTTTCTTGCTTTATTTTTCTTCTAATCCTTGATCACTGTCTTACAGGCTATATGTTTTACCAATGTATTTTCTGCCTCTCTTCAATTAGAATACAAACTCCATGAGAGAAGAGACTTTTGTCTATCTTGTTCACTTCTAAATACATAATCTCCATAACAGTACTTGATACAAAGTGGGATCTCAATAAATATTTGCTGAATGAATGAAAGAATTTTAATTTACTCTGTCTGTATACATTTTACTGTATACAACTCTTTCTTCCCTCTCTCCATCTTCCCTCCCTTCTCTCTTTCTAAGTGGGTCTGTAGAACAAATAGGTCCTGAGGTCCTCCTGAGTTTTGTCAAGGTTATCAATTTCCCATGGACTCTCAGAGATAACCCAAATGAAATGACAACTGTGTTGATTAAGCCAGAGGGAATTCCCTACCCTGGTCTTGTAGATGTCTGGTTTTAGAAGGACGGATGCTATGGATTTTCTTAAGTAAAGGCATTGTCAGTTTTTTTGGAGTATGTATGAGGTCAGTCCACTACTTGTGTACAAAGTGTAGGGTCTCATGACCTGTCCATTTATTCATCATTGTATCTCCAATGCTTTGTAGAAAGTCTGAAAGTTACCAAGTATTTTTAAAGTATTTGATGAAAGAAAGCTAAGATCATTCATTCTTCTTATTCCGACAGACCTATCAATCTTCTATGCAAGATTACCTTCCTCACCTGAAACAAACAGAATGGGAGTGGTTGGCAGCCATGTTGAAATTCCATCCTTGGTATTTACTTTGAGCAAGTAGTCAAGGAGTACAACTAACTCCCTGTGACGGTGTAAAATGCCCCCTCCCACACTTTTTTTTAAAGATGAGGTCTCCCTCTATTGCCTAGGCTGAGTGTAGTGGTGTGATCTCAGCTCACTGCAATCTCCAGATGCCGGGTTCAAGTGATTCTTCTGCCTCAGCCTCCTGAATAGCTAGGATTACCACGCCCATCTAACTTTTGTATTTTTAGTGGAGACGGGGTTTCACCATGTTGTCCAGGCTGGTCTCGAATGCCTGACCCCAAGTGATCCACCCACCTTGGCCTCCCAAAGTGCTGGGATTACAGGCGTGAGCCACTATGCCCGGCCAAAACGGCCCCTCTCTGTGGAGACCTACCAAAGGTAAGGAAGTAAAACAAGCCATCTTTGAAACTTTAACAATTCTTTGAATGTCAAGTATAATAACCCCAGACAGGATGTGGAATGTAATAAGATCTATAACTATGAGAGCTAATTAGATATGCCAGACCATGTAACTTTATTTCATAAGCCAGAAAGTTTTAATGGGCCTTTTCATTTCCCTTGTGTGTGGCCTCCTTCCTTCCAACACAGGTTGTTGTCCAAAACTCTCTGGTCATTGATAATTACCTGTTTGCCTCAGGCAAGAGGTTCTGACTGTCAGTCCAAAAGCAGCCTTGGGCAAAATAATTCACAGCTATATTTACTAAAAATTATTTCACCAGTGCATTTCTTCACTTCTCATAATCATACTTGCCTTGATTTTTTTAAGATTGTTCATTGCTTGGAGTTGTTTGATTCTATCCATCCCTCTGTATTTTGAGATTTTTGACTTGTTAGACTCTCTGGGTCCCATGGGTCTGCATCTATTCTTACTTAACCTAGGGAATCAATACTCCAATATTTTTCAAGATCATGGAATTAAAAATTTATTAGCCTGAATTAGGGGAACATCTCATCTAACCTTCAGCTTTTTGAAACTTATTGAATGACTGCATACATACTATATCACGATTTGTTCCAAAAGGAGTTTTAGGCATCCGATAAAATGAAAAGGTATGAAAACATAATATGTTGAAAATAAGTGATAGACATTTGAGAAGATAGACTAGAAAGTGAATATTTGCCTCACATCCTTCTTTATTTCTTTCTGAAATAAGAGAATAAATTTATCAAAAAGGAATACATCTATAACGGGGAAGAAACTGGGAGAGGATATCACCAACAAATGAGATTTTTGTTTTTTCAAGTTTCCATGAAAATAACTTAATTGAATAGAGTTCAGAGGACACTTATACAGGGGCACCTAAAAGGAGATAAGAATAATCAGAATATCATTAAGATCTGTTGGCAACATTGCATGTATACTAGAATATGATGAAGCAGTGCCTTCAAAATCATAACATATGTTTCCATACCGAGAAAAATTACAAATCAAATGTGAGGACAGAATTAAAAACATGCAAGAGTTCATAAGTGTTACCACCCACACACCTTTTCTTAGAAAGTTATTTGAGGATGTGCTTTTCTGAAAAAGAAAAAAGGTAAGCCAAGGAGGAAGAATACATGGGAACTGGGAAACTGTGGATCCAACTCAAGAGAGTGCTGGAGCAATGTTTGGATCTAATATGTAGAAACTCTGGAAGGAAAGTTTCTGGGTAGTGGGATGAGGGATAGGAGAAACTGATAGAATAGAATGTATGATTGAGTACTTTGGGGAAAAAAGGGAAGGGCTGATAAAGGAAAATCATGTGAAAAAGAAAGGTTATTTAGGACTCCAAGAAAAAAAAAAACAGAAAAGCTGTTTAGAAAGTCATGGTCTAACTATGAAATCAATTAAATTATAATATGATATTCAACAGTTAAAAAGTATAAGAAGACTTACACTGGATGCTATAATAGAACCATTCCCCTTCATGTGGCTCAAGGATCACAGCCTTGTGCTCAAGGTGAAGGAAATACAATCCCAAGGTAGAACTTGACCTGCACAGAAAGTGTTGACATCATCTTGATAATGAAATTGCTATTTATTGATTTTGAAGTTTTATAATCATCCTATCAAAAATACTTGAAATATTGACATTGATTGAGAACAGAATTTAAATGTAAACTACTTGATAAAATAAATGTATATAATTCAAATTAGCTAAGGCTAGGACATGAGTGGAGGGTAGTTGGAAACATGGAAGAAATGGTCCGTGTGCTAATAGCCTCAAAGTACAGAGGGAGCCAAGAGACACTGATGGAAGTTAGCAGAACAAGGAATTTAATGTATTGTTTAAGGTAACATATGTAATTAATAGAAGAAATAAGTCTAATAATATGTATATCAAAAATTCGGAGGAGAAAAGAGAAAGGATAAAATTAGTAAACTAAATCTACACCTTTCCTAGAGAAGAAAAATAGAAGTATGTGTATATTATTTAGAGATGTGCAGATTATCATCATAAATTCTGTGAGGAGAAACACTCAAAATAAGTTGTTTTAGGGAAATGGTACTTGGATGTAGAGTTAAGGAGTGGAAATCTATTGCTATCATGGTTTTTCGGTTTCTTTTATTTGTTACCATGTGTATCCTTCTGATTTAAAAAATAAATTCAGTGCTTCTGGCATTATGGAAAAGTAAGTGCTCTTGAGACTGCAGAGTAGTTAAAATTGGGATAGAACACACACTACTGGGTTTAAAGGAGGTAGGCAAGTATCCCCAGAAGCCCTATAACCCCCCAACAGGTTTTGGGTATAAGCTAGGAATATGGAGTGGAAGAAAGATGAGAAAGGGAGATTTCCTGAGTATGAATGACTATAGTAGCAATGTCTGTGTTGGTACAAATGAGCTTTGATCTAGAGCTGAGAATGGAGAAACTGAATGTGGGACTCTGAACTAAACTGGGACTTTAAGGGAAGTAAAAATGGATCCTAGGAAGTGGGCATTGGCCATTAGCAGAAGCAGAAGCAAAGCCTTCATGAGGTAATCTTCCTTCATTGAGACAGCACTCTCATACATTCTCCTCAAGCAATGACTTCACAAACAGCACACACACACACACACACACACACACACAGAGCAATGAGAAAAAATCAGCAGAAACAACCAGAACACATTATGACTCCCATAACTATTGATATAGAGATTGTAACACATGTAATATAAAACTATTGTGTTTGAAATGAATTTTTAAAAGAAAGCAATTGTCAATAATAAGAGGCCATTAGTAATAGACTAGAAATTTTGGTGAGTTTAGAAGTTGTAGAAATTAAAATGTAACTAGTAGAATAGAAATGTGATAATATTTTCATAAAATAGGGTACTATTTAGTTATGAAAATGAATGAACTACAGCTACTTCACCAAGTTGCCTTCTTGCATTCTTTCTATTCATTCCTTTTGGGATTCTCACCAGGATGTGAAATTTTCAGAAGTCATGGGAAATGTGAACAGATATAGAAAACACAATGAATTCCAAGCATGATAAACCAGAAAATGCTAACGCAAAGGCACATTGTAGAGAACCTACAGAACATCAAAGACAAAGATATAGTAAAAGTAATCTCCAAAAAATAAAGGCATTTGATTATCATCATAAACTGTGAAACTTACACTCAAAGAAACCTCTAGGGGATGTTGAAAGAGAAGGAAAACAGTTTTTAAGCACAATAAATAGAAATAAAAAAGTAAGTTACAGTAATGGAAACAAATCCTGATACATAGTAAGTGATTATAAATGGACTAAACGTACCAATTAAAAACAGAAGTTACTATATTGGATAAACATGGAGAAATTACAACCATCACTAGGTCTTTTTGAAAGATGCACCTAAAGCATGAGCAAAGAAGTAAAAAAAACTAAAGTATGAGGCAAAAATATGCTAGGTAAATACTGACTAAAAGGAAAAGTATATTGTTATATAAATATCTGACCCAACACACTTTAAGACAACAAAAAAGCCTATTAAAATGAAGAGGGTCACTACATAAAGTTGAAAAAATTAAACTCATCAGGAAGATAACATAATTCTAAACTTGCATGAACATAACAAATATGTCAAAATTGATAAGGCAAAAGGTTGACACAATTATATGGGGAAATTGATACATTCACCATTGTATACTTAGTGGAAAATTTTAACACACCTTTTCTTAATAGGTCAAGAGTAAAGAAAAATCAATGTAAAGAAACAAAAACAAGAAAACTAGAAACAACCCAAATATCCATTTTACAGTAAAGTAGAGAAGAGAAAAAAGATATCTTTATAAAACAGAATACCATACAGCAATGACAGCTCTGGAAATAAATGACCTATAGCCATATCAACAGTATATGTAAATCTCACAGACATAATGATGAGCAAAACAAGCACAAAAGAGTCTATACTGTATGATTTCATTATATAAAGTGCAAAGACTATAGTATAAGAAGTCAGTTTTTAAATCTAACAATCAGATCTTTGTCAGTCTGCAATGGGGACAGGAGAGCTTTCCCTTCCACAAATCAAGACTTATTATAAAGCTGTTTTAAGTAAGACAATGTGGTAGTAAAATGTGCGAAAACAAATTGACCATACATGTATTGAAACATTACATTGTACCCCATAAATATATACAATGATTATTTGTCAATTAAACATAAAACTTTTAAAAACCAAATTGGCCAATGAATTAGAATAAAGACCCAAGAAATGTGAATGCATATATAGAACTTTGATATATGACAGAGGTGGTCTTGCTTATAACTGGGCAATAGAAGGACTTGTTAGCAAATGGTACTGGGAGAAAATGGTTGTCCATGTGGAAAATGTAAAGCAATTAGATACTTACTTAAATCGCAACGTTCATAAAAACTAATTGCAGAAGCATTGAAGGCTCTAATGTGAAATGCAAAACATTAAACATTGAAGAAAATATAGAATAACCTTTATGACCTTTGTGCAGGGACAGTTTTTTAAGACAGAAAAAAGATCTGAGTATAAGATCTTGGACTGCTCTGTAGTTAAGTATCACTGTTCATCAAAAACAAACTAGAAAAAGAGGGGAAATGAAGCCACCAACTGGGAGAAGCTATTTGTAAAGCAAATAACAAAGGATTAGTGACCAGAACAGGTAAGAAATATAACTGAGTAAGAAAAAGATGAACAACCCGACAGGAAATTGGGGTAAATACATAAAACAGGCACTTCACAGACAATGAAATATCTATAGACGATAAACAATGAAAAGATTCACAAGTCTTTTACTAATGCAAATACAAAATAAGAATAAAATTATATAGCACCACGCACCCACCAGAATGGCAAAAAATTAAGAGGGTAGACAGAGGAAGTATATCAGCGGGAGCAGTTACACTCCACTGGAGGGAGCGTAAATTAAAACTGGGGAAAAGAACTTGTCATTGTCTCTCAAAGCAGAACATGCACATACTCTATGACCAAACAATTTCGTGTCTAGGAATGTCAGAGAAATTCTTGGATGTTTTTATCAGAAGATCTAAATAAGAATTTTCATAGGCCATTTGTATATTTCATAGGCTATTTGTAACAGTCTCACACTAGAAACAATCCAATCCAAATGTTTAGCGATTGGAGAACAGAGGAATATACGTATAAAACATAACATACCTGTGCCTTCAAATATATATTTTTTTCACATAATGGATTATTATCCAGTAGTGAAAAATAAGTGAGCATAACTACACACAGAAACACGGATTAATCTTAGAAACATAATGTTGGGTACACAAAAATACCAAGTCTCAACAGACATATATGGTATGATAGAAAATAACTTTAAAAAAGAAAAACTGAGAAATGTGTTGTTTAGACTTACATAAATATGTGATAAAACAATTTCAAAAAAACAAGGGAATGATAAAATTCAGGATAGTAGTTATAGGGAGGTGTGTCTGTGGAAAAGCACATAGGTAGATGCAAGGTATGGGCAATGATCTATTCTTTGGATGTTAACTATACTGTTATGCTTTATGATTTGCATATATGTTGCATTGCATATATCATTTTGTATTAACATTACCAAGAGAAAATGAAAAAGCACAATTCCAAGAAACAGTGGCAGAAAACAAAGCAACAGGAAACTGAAGGGTTGCAATATAAAATAGAGCCAGGGATGAGATTAGAATCTCAAATTACAGGAAGTCCTATACAGTTGCTAGGAGTAGAACATAAATTTGGACATAAGCTTCTTAGCAACTCAGGAAACAGGAGAATAATTGATTACATGGGTCATGAGATTCATAAAACCAAATTTTAAAAGAGAAACAACTATTCCTGCTACAGCACATCTATTGTTGACTTTGGAACTCAAGAGCTACTTCAATCCAAAAACTAAACTATATAAAGCTATAAAAATAAACATATCCCTAAGAGCCCGACTCCTAGCACATATTTCTCTAATTTCTCTGATTAGTCACACAGTCAGTCTTTAGGCAGCTCCAGGCTGCAGAGCCTCAGAAGGAAGAATGTGGTGGGGCTTAGGAGAAAACAGATCCTGTCTTTTCTGGCTGCACTCTCAAGTCCCTCCTCTCCTCTCAGTTAATATTCCAGAAATCTCGTGCACCTGTGAAATGGCTTAGCCAAGTCCATGGTAATAGAATTGATATGCAACTCCCCTGGATTTGTCGACTGTCCCAGATAGCAGGAGGAAGACATGGGGATGTGAGGGTGGTGATTGCTTTTGTTTTATCCCTCTGTTTTTAAAAAGTGCCACCAAAGGCAAAATGTGACTTGGTATAATAAGAATTATTTTTTATGCAGTTGGTCATTGAAACAATTATTTCTAGAGGAAATCTTTATGGATAGTTTGAATATCATTTCATAGTATATAATATATAATGTACGTGTATTTAGTGCTAATCAGTTGCTATTTGATGCTGGCCTTTACTTTTGTGAAGAATATAGAAATATGAGATTTGAGAAAAATTCCACGTCAACCCGCTTCACACACACAAACACATGCACACACAAGACTATATATTGTGTAAAGTGAAAAATCCCCTTGCATGGTATCCATAACCTTTTACACCCTAGCCCCAACCCATTTCTCTAACATCTCATGCCATCCTCTTGAGTGTTTTCTAAGCTCTCCTATACCCGAATTTTTACTCTCCCAGTAAAATTTCACTCCTTTCTTGCTAGGGCAGCCTCTCCACTTCTGACCTGGTATTGCCCTATTATCCCCATCTTGTACATTCCTGTCTCCTTCAAACCTCAGTTCCAATTTTGGCTTCCTCATTCTCTACAGACCAAGGCCAATTTTTTTTTTTTTTTCTATTATGGTCCCAATAACATCTTACATACTTCTATTTCTTTTCTGTCTCTCTTCCTATGTCTGAAGTTGATTCTCCACTTCAGTCTTAGACTCAGTGAAATGATGGGCAGACATTTGTGTGTGGCTACATGAATACCCTCTAACAATGGATTGTTATTTATTAATACTGGTCACTACATCTGTTTATTGCTTTACATTTTTTCAGAGTGTTTTGATTTCCATTAGCCATTTTAGCATCATCATATTTCTGGGAGGAGATATTATTACTGCTGTTTTGCAAACGAAGAATCAGGTGTATATATGTGAGTTGTCTAAGAATGAAAACAGTAATTTTACAGTATCTAGCAAAAAGAAATATTGACCACCAACCTCACTTCTAGAAATCAGTCTCAAGGCAGGCGTCACAAAAATAAATGATCCAAGTAAACAGCTATTAATTACAATAGTTTAATTAAAAAGATACTGGAAATAATATAATTTTTTTTATTATACTTTAAGTTCTAGGGTACATGTGCATAACGTGCAGGTTTGTTACATATGTATA
>NC_045456.1:777619-790136 GCF_002776525.5 Piliocolobus tephrosceles
ACTCATCCTTTTTTATGGCTGCATAGTATTCCATGGTGTATATGTGCCACATTTTCTTAATCCAGTCTGTCACTGATGGACATTTGGGTTGATTCCAAGTCTTTGCTATTGTGAATAGTGCCGCAATAAACATACGTGTGCATGTGTCTCTATAGCAGCATGATTTGTAATCCTTTGGGAATATACCCAGTAATGGGATGGCTGGGTCATATGGTACTTCTAGTTCTAGATCCTTGAGGAATCCCCATACTGTTTTCCATAATGGTTGAACTAGTTTACAATCCCACCAACAGTGTAAAAGTGTTCCTATTTCTCCACATCCTCTCCAGCACCTGTTGTTTCCTGACTTTTTAATGATTGCCATTCTAACTGGTGTGAGATGGTATCTCATTGTGGTTTTGATTTGCATTTCTCTGATGGCCAGTGATGATGAGCATTTTTTCATGTGTCTGTTGGCTGTATGAATGTCTTCTTAAAAACTTCGAAATGTTTAGATTTTCTTGTCTGCAGCTCTATATCCCTGAATGCTTTGTGCCTTGCTCTAGCAGGCCTAGAAATTGAATTCAGCAGCCTAGCCAACACCCTTCCAGAGCTGCTGCCATCAGGAATTATTTTCCAAAAAGGAGAGCTTGTTAGGGGAGGGAAAAGGGACAATAATTAGAATTTACTAGACTATGTTAAAGTCACAAACCAAGTAGAGTACTGAAGAGGGAGCAACATGAGCAAGCATGACCCGTTTCATTTTTATTGGAAATAGCTTTAAATTAGAAGTACCAGCAATGGGAGATGGAGAGATCACAAAGAAAGAATCAAATATCCCACAATTATAGTTTGGCTTGTTTTAGTGTTAGCTTTCCATTATTTGACAGTGCTCCCTTAACCCTCTAATCATCATGAACTCAATCTCATAATCAATTCACTTTTGCTTGAAACATTTAAAAGCCCTGGCATGAGAACATAGAAATCTTACTTCGGAAATGTTGAAGCTATTCAAAATATTGAGCCCTCAAGCAAAAATGTCAGAAAAGTCTTCTTGTTTATCCCTCGTTTTCTACAAAGTTTTCATCTCTAGCCTTGTCCCAGCCCCTCCACCTCGGGGTCCCTGGAGGGGGCTTGAAAACGTGGACTGCTTCTGAGAGTCCAGGTTCTGCCTTCATAACCAACTGCACCTGCAAGGCTTGCGTCAGCCAGTGCAGGCTCTGGGCACAACGGGGACCTGCGTGTCACAACTGACATCTCCTGCAGCTTCTGCAGCCTTGGCTTTCAGCTGCCCGTGATCACAAACAACAGTACTGGCCATTGGAGGTTAGCACTGCTGAGCTGGCTGCTGCTTCCTGTTTTTTTTGGAGGGAAGGCATAAAAAATGCAGCTTGGTTTGGAAGTTCTTGCCATTAGGTAAAAAGCAGATGGATGTTTTCTGGAGAGGTGCCAGAGCATTCATGCTTGAAACCAAGAAAAACACACACACACACACACACACACACGCTTTTTTTTTTTTTTTTAACTATTCCCACCCTCAATATTTGCACTGAATCATGTTTTACGCATTTTGCTTACTTACTGGGGTGTATGTGAGGTCATTTAACACTGGAAAATAAGGATTAAACCTTTCAAAAATATTTTATTTAGAAAGAACTCAGCAGTGATGTTTTAGAAAGTTAATCTAATTTCCAAAAATGGTCAAACACTTGACCATATAAAATCACAAAACTAAAATTGAAAGAAACCTGAGCAGTCATGTGGTCCAATCTGTCCATTTTACATATAGAAAAACAAAGCTCAGGAGGTGAAATGACTGCCAAAGGTCACCTAGATTGGGAGTAGTAGACAGTAGAGGAACTCGGAACTCCTGAATTGTCTTTACTCTTTCTACAAGGTGACACTAGACAATCTACAAATATCTATTTATTTTGGAAAATATCCTTTGATTTTCTGAGAAGCAATTTTTATTTTAGACTAATATTGGGAATTTTGGAAACAGAAGAGATCAAAGGCCAACCCCAGTGTGTATTCTTCAAGCTCCTGGCAGCATCAAATTGAACAAGAAGCATGTTGATTTGAGAGAGAGTTGATCTGTCATCAAGAAAAAAATGCCATAGATACTTTTACAGCTTTATTGAGATCTATTTCATATACCATATGATTCACCCATTTAATGCAGATAATTAAGTGCTTTTTAGCATATTTGGAGTTGTGCAATCATTGCCCCAAGCTCATTTTAAAACATTTTCATCACTCCCAAAAGAAACCCTTGTACCCATTAGCACTCATTCCCCATTTGCTACTCCTCCAGCCCCTGGCAAACACTAATTTACTTTCTGTCTGTATGCATTTGCCTATTCTGTCACAGATAAATGAATGACGTGTGTGTGTGTATACACAAAACACTTCCTTGTAAGTTTTGAGCTAGGACTGCTCATTACAAAAGCAGTATATATGCATTTTAGAAAATTTGAGAACACAAAAAATAAGAAAACCAAGGCATTTTATTTCTACAACTTAGATTACATCACTATTAGCCTTTTAGTACATATTCTTCTAGAATATCTTCTATCTATATCTATAGCTACTATTTTACCAAAATTAGATCACACTGGATATGTTGTTTGCCTTCTTGGTTTTTTTCACTTAATGATCTATAATGTCAGTAAGTTGCTCTTCAATGATCAGATTAGACCTTGAGACCAACACCTCTATGGAAGGGAAGTACCCAGATAAAGAGCATTTTTGGGAAAATAGAATTCATACATCAAGGTTGGGATTGAATTTATGAAACACCTTAAAAATATTTTCATGTTTGCCTCCATAAAATAATTAGCTTATTAATGATAATATACAACTGATCCCATCTTTGGGAGATTATGATTCTGGCAAGATATCACATTTTCATCAGTCTGAGGAGGTGGGTAGCCAGATATCTAAGGCAATCGTGATTCCAAATACCACGTCCTATTATCCCTAAACTTACATTCTTTTGCAATAAAATGGTTCTATTTCAGTAGATTGTCTCTTGGTGATTTACAGGAGTCCTTGGTTTATCTCACGGTGTTTTTTTAAGAATTAAAGAAATTCTGAGGCATTAACAGAAAAACTTCAGCTATCTCCAACAACATACTAATAGGAGTGATATCCATTTTGAATAAATGCTAATAAAAAATTACAACTCAAAAATTTAGTGAGGTTATCATTTAACCTACAAAAGCATTAACCATCTGATTCCACAAAAGTAGTTTACTTTATATTTTAAATGGCCAGAGAAGTACAAACTTATTTGTCACTTTTTTTCAGAAACCTACCAGTATATAAATTGAGGCATGCTATAGACACTGTGTAATATATTAAAAATTTAGGAAACAAATATTTTAGGAAACAAGAGGAACACTGTAAGGTTTTATCAGGAGATGGTGTTGACATGTAAGTTCAGGATATAGCCCAAGTTAAAATTCTCGTATTTTACTATCTCTGTAAACTTAGTAAATTACATCATTATATCATTTATCTGAGCCTTATTTTCCTCATATGTTAAATGGATATACAAATGCATGGCTCTTAGCCTTGTTGTGAGAAGTAAATAAGAAACTTCTGGAAAGAATGTGACTTGTCACTTGCTTCCATAATGCTTAATATGTGCCAGGCACTCTTCTAAACACTTGACATGCATTGACTCATTGCATACTCAGCCCTACGAGGCACATACTATTCTCACCATCCCCATTTCACAAACAACTGAACTGAGGACAAGAGAAGTTATGTAACTTACCCAAGGTGACACAACTAGTATTTGATAGAACCAAGATGGGAACCCAGGCAGCCTGGCTCTAGAATCGGTGCTCTTAATCACTTCACACCAAAAAAGTTATGGTAGCTCTTTTCTTTTCTTTTTTCTTTTCTTTTCTTTTCTGTTCTCTCTTCTCTTCTCTTTTTCCCTTTGTTTTCTTTTCTCTGCTCTTTTCTTCCCGTCATTTTCTTTCTGTCCAACTGTAGTCACTTTTTTTGGTCTGTTCAACAAATAGATAAAGTGTAAGGTGATGTGTGGTTCCTGCCCTCACTAAAGTTACCCTATCATTGATCTCAACTGCCTTCCCTTCACTGAAGGGAAAAAAAATTTTTATTTAATGAGCTAAACTGGGCACTCTGATGTAAAGACATCATCATGGACTTAAGGGCAGGTCTGACTTCATGGGCATTCAACCTGTATAGTCACACAGGGCCCCAAACTCAGAAGGGCCTTACCTTTGGTTTAATGCTCTATTATCACTCTCTTGAAATTCTTATTTATTTATTTTATTATATTCTATATATATATAGAATATATAAAATATATATATAGAATATAAAAATATATATATTTATTATATTTATCTGTTCTAGGGTACATGTGCACAACGTACAAGTTTGTTACATATGTATACATGTGCCATGTTGCTGTGCTGCACCCGTTAACTCATCATTTACATTAGGTATGTCTCCAAATGCTATCCCTCCCCCCTCCCCCCATCCCACGACAGGCCCCTGTGTGTGGTGTTCCCTACTCTGTCCAAGTGCTCTCATTGTTCAATTCCCACCTAGGAGTGAGAACATGCGGTGTTTGGTTTTCTGTCCTTGCAATACATTGCTGAGAATGATGGTTTCCAGCTTCATCCATGTCCCTACAAAGGACATGAACTCATCCTTTTTTATGGCTGCATAGTATTCCATGGTGTGTATGTGCCACATTTTCTTTATCCAGTCTATTGCTGATGGGCATTTGGGTTGGTTCCAAGTGTTTGCTATTGTGAATAGTACTGAAATAAACATACGTGTGCATGTGTCTTTATAGTAGTATGATTTATAATCCTTTGGGTATATACCCAGTAATGGGATAGCTGGGTAAAATGATATTTCTGGTTCTAGATCCTTGAGGAATAGCCACACTGTCTTCCACAATGGTTGAACTAGTTTACAGTCCCACCAACAGTGTAAAAGTATTCCTATTTCTCCACCTCCTCTCCAGCACCTGTTGTTTCCTGACTTTTTAATGATTGCCATTCTAACTGGTGTGAGGTAGTATCTCATTGTGGTTTTGATTTGCATTTCTCTGATGGCCAGTGATGACGAGCATTTTTTCATGTGTCTGTTGGCTGCATAAATGTCTTCTTTTGAGAAGTGTCTGTTCATATCCTTGGCCCACATTTTCATGGGGTTGTTTGATTTTTTTCTTGTAAATTTGTTTGAGTTCTTTGTAGATTCTGGATATTAGCCCTTTGTCAGATGAGTAGATTGCAAAAATTTTCTCCCATTCTGTAGGTTGCCTGTTCACTCTGATGGTAGTTTCTTTTGCTATGCAGAAGCTCTTTAGTTTAATTAGATCGCATTTGTCTATTTTGGCTTTTGTTGCCATTACTTTTTGTGTTTTAGTCATGAAGTCCTTGCCCATGCCTATGTCCTGAATGGTATTGCCTAGGTTTTCTTCTAGGATTTTTATGGTTTTAGGTCTAACATTTAAGTCTTTAATCCATGTTGAAGTAATTTTTGTATAAGGTGTAAGGAAGGGATCCAGTTGATTTGTTATTGGTGTATAAGAATGCTTGTGATTTTTGCACATTGATTTTGTATCCTGAGACTTTGCTGAAGTTGCCTATCAGCTTAAGGAGGTTTTGGCCTGAGACAATGGGGTTTTCTAAATATACAATCATGTCATCTGCAAACAGGGACAATTTGACTTCCTCTTTTCCTAATTGAATACCCTTTATTTCTTTCTCCTGCCTGATTGCCCTGGCCAGAACTTCCAACACTATGTTGAATAGGAGTGGTGAGAGAGGGCATCCCTGTCTTGTGCAGGTTTTCAAAGGGAATGCTTCCAGTTTTTGCCCATTCAGTATGATATTGGCTGTGGGTTTGTCATAGATAGCTCTTATTATTTTGAGATACGTTCCATCAATACCAAATTTGTTGAGAGTTTTTAGCATGAAGTGCTGTTGAATTTTGTTGGAGGCCGTTTCTGCAGCTATTGAGATAATCATGTGGTTTTTGTCTTTGGTTCTGTTTATATGATGGATTATATTTATTGATATGCATATGTTGAACCATCCTTGCATCCCCGCGATGAAGCCCACTTGATCATGGTGGATAAGTTTTTTGCTGTGCTACTAGATTTGGTTTGCCGGTATTTTATTGAGGATTTTTGCATCGATGTTCATCAGGGATATTGGTCTAAAATTCTTTTTTGTTGTGTCTCTGCCAGGCTTTGGTATCAGGATGATGCTGGCCTCATAAAATGAGTTAGGGGGGGATTCCCTCTTTTTCTATTGATTGGAATAGTTTCAGAAGGAATGGTACCAGCTCCGCCTTGTGCCTCTGGTAGAATTCGGCTGTGAATCCATCTGGTCCTGGACTGTTTTTGGTTGGTAGGCTATTAATTATTGCTTCAATTTCAGAGCCTATTATTGGTCTATTTAGGGATTCAACTTCTTCCTGGTTTAGTCTTGGGAGGGTGTATGTGTCCAGGAATTCATCCATTTCTTCTAGATTTTCTAGTTTATGTGCATATAGGTGTTTATAGAATTCTCTGATGGTAGTTTGTATTTCTGTGGGATCGGTGGTGACATCCCTTTATCATTTTTTATTGCATCGATTTGATTCTTCTCTCTTTTCTTCTTTATTAGTCTTGCTAGCAGTCTATCAGTTTTGTTGATCTTTTCAAAACACCAGCTCCTGGATTCATTGATTTTTTGAAGGGTTTTTTTGTGTCTCTATCTCCTTCGGTTCTGCTCTGATCTTAGTTATTTCTTGACTTCTGCTAGCTTTTGAATGTGTTTGCTCTTGCTTCTCTAGTTCTTTTAGTTGTAATGTTAGGGTGTCAATTTTAGATCTATCCTGCTTTCTCTTGTGGGCATTTAGGGCTATAAATTTCCCTCTACACACTGAGTGTCCCAGAGATTCTGGTATATTGTATCTTTGTTCTCATTGGTTTCAAAGAACATCTTTATTTCTGCGTTCATTTCCTTATGTACCCAGTAGTCATTCAGGAGCAGGTTGTTCAGTTTCCATGTAGTTGAGTGGTTTTGACTGAGTTTCTTAATCCTGAGTTCTAGTTTGATTGCACTGTGGTCTGAGAGACAGTTTGTTATAATTTCTGTTCTTTTACATTTGCTGAGGAGTGCTTTACTTCCAACTATGTGTCAATTTTGGAATAAGTGCGATGTGGTGCTGAGAAGAATGTGTAGTCTGTTGATCTGGGGTGGAGAGTTCTGTAGATGTCTATTAGGTCTGATTGATGCTGAGCTGAGTTCAAGTCCTGGATATCCATGTTAACTTTCTGTCTCGTTGATCTGTCTAATGTTTGACAGTGGGGTGTTAAAGTCTCCCATTATTATTGTATGGGAGTCTAAGTCTCTTTGTAGGTCTCTAAGGACTTGCTTTATGAATCTGGGTGCTCCTGTATTGGGTGCATATATATTTAGGATAGTTAGCTCTTCTTGTTGAATTGATCCCTTTACCATTATGTAATGACCTTCTTTGTCTCTTTTGATCTTTATTGGTTTAAAGTCTGTTTTATCAGAGACTAGTATTGCAACCCCTGCCTTTTTTTGTTTTCCATTTGCTTGGTAGATCCTCCTTCGTCCCTTTATTTTGAGCCTATGTGTGTCTCTGCATGCGAGATTGGTCTCCTGAATACAGCACACTGATGGGTCTTATCTCTTTATCCAATTTGCCAGTCTGTGTCTTTTAATTGGAGCATTTAGCCCATTTACATTTAAGGTTAATATTGTTATGTGTGAATTTGATCCTGTCATTATGATGTTAGCTGGTTATTTTGCTCGTTAGTTGATGCAGTTTCTTCCTAGCATCTATGGTCTTTATAATTTGGCATGTTTTTGCAGTGGCTGATACCAGTTGTTCCTTCCCATGTTTAGTGCTTCCTTCAGGAGCTCTTGTAAAGCAGGCCTGGTGTTGACAAAGTCTCTCAGCTTCTGTTTTTCTATAAAGGATTTTATTTCTCCTTCACTTATGAAGCTTAGTTTGGCTGGATATAAAATTCTAGATTGAAAATTCTTTTCTTTAAAAATGTTGAATTTTGGCCCCCACTCTCTTCTGGCT
Source organism: Piliocolobus tephrosceles (assembly GCF_002776525.5). Classification (NCBI taxonomy): domain Eukaryota; kingdom Metazoa; phylum Chordata; class Mammalia; order Primates; family Cercopithecidae; genus Piliocolobus; species Piliocolobus tephrosceles. The sequence goes on from NC_045456.1 coordinate 785,699, forward strand.
TGTAGAGTTTCTGCCAAGAGATCTGCTTTTAGTCTGATGGGCTTCCCTTTGTGGGTAACCCAACCTTTATCTCTGGCTGCTGTTAACATTTTTTTCCTTCATTTCAAGTTTGGTGAATCTGACAATGATGTGTCTTGGGGTTGCTCTTCTCGAGGAGTATCTTTGTGGCATTCTCTGTATTTCCTGAATTTGAATGTGGGCCTGCCTTGCTAGGTTGGGGAAGTTCTCCTGGATGATATCCTGCAGAGTGTTTTCCAACTTGGTTCCATTCTCCCCGTCACTTTCAGGTAGACCAATTAGATGTAGATTCGGTTTTTTCACATAGTCCCATATTTCCTGGAGGCTTTCTTCATTTCTTTTTACTCTTTTTTCTCTAAACTTCTCTTCTTGCTTCATTTCATTCATTTTATCTTCAATCACTGATACCCTTTCTTCTACTTCATCAAGTCAGCAACTGAAGGTTGTGCAAGCATCATGTAGTTCTCCTGCCATGTTTTTCAGCTCCATCAGGTCATTTAAGGTCTTCTCTACACTGTTGATTCTAGTTAGCCATTCATCTAATCTTTTTTCAAGGTTTCTAGCTTCTTTGCGATGGGTTCGAACATCCTCCTTTAGCTCAGAGAAGTTTGTTATTACTGATTGTCTGAAGCCTTCTCTCAACTCATCAAAGTCATTCTCCATCCAGCTTTGTTCCATTGCTGGCAAGGAGCTGCGTTCCTTTGGAGGAGAAGAGGCACTGTGATTTTTAGAATTTTCAGCTTTTCTGCTTTGGTTTCTCCCCATCTTTGTGGTTTTATCTACCTTTGGTATTTGTTGATGGTGATGTATAGATGGGGTTTTGTTGTCGATATCCTTTCTGTTTGTCAGTTTTCCTTCTAACAGTCAGGACCCTCAGCTGCAGGTCTATTGGAGTTTGCTGGAGGTCCAATCCAGACTCTGTTTCCCCGGGTATCACCAGCAGAGGCTGCAGAACAACAAATATTGCAGAATGGCAAATGTTGCTGCCTGATCCTTCCTCTGGAAGCTTTGTCACAGAGGGGCACTGGCTGTATGAGGTGTCAGTCAGCCCCTGCTGGGAGGTTACTGGAGTAACCTCCCAGTTAGGTTACTTGGGTATCAGGGACCCACTTGAGGAGGCAGGCTGTTCGTTCTCAGATCTCAAACTCCGTGCTAGGAGAACCACTGCTCTCTTCGAAGCTGTCAGACAGAGATGTTTAAGTCTGCAGAAGTTTCTGCTGCCTTTTGTGCAGCTATGCCCTGTTACCAGAGGTGCAGTCTACAGAGGCAGGCAGGCCTCCCTGAGCTGTGGTGTGCTCCACCCAGTTCGAGCTTCCCATCCGCTTTGTTTACCTACTCAAGCCTCAGCAATAGTGGACACCCCTCCCTTAGCCGTGCTGCCGCCTTGCAGTTAGATCTCAGACTGCTGTGTAGAAATGAGTGAGGCTCCATGGGCGTGGGACCCTCTGAGCCAGGCATGGAATATTATCTCCTGGTGTGCCATTTGCTAAGACCATTGGAAAAGTGCATTATTAGGGTGGGAGTGTCCTGATTTTCCAGGTACCGTCTGTCTCAACTTCCCTTGGGTAGGAAAGGGAATTCCCTGACCCCTTGTGCTTCCCAGGTTAGGTGATATCCCACCCTGCACCATGGGCTTCACCCACTGTCCGACAAGCCCCAGTGAGATGAACCCGGTACCTCAGTTGGAAATGCAGATATCACCTGTCTTCTTCGTCACTTGCCCTGGGAGCTGTAGACTGGCACTGTTCCTATTCAGCCATCTTGGAACCTCTCCCCCTTGAAATTCTTAATAATTTTATCCTTGAACTTGTGTTTTTATAAGTGAAGTCCTAGGGGACAAGGGAGCATGAATGAGCAGAGGAGACAGGTGCAATATGTGTGTCCCCCCCCCCTTGCTGCCTTGCTCACATATTAGCGTTAGAGATGCTCCTATGAACACAGTCTTCCAGTGGTCTCATGATGTGGGGGAGTTCAGCGAGACATAAATCAAGTATAAGATAAGTGTGTTACATTTATGACTGAGTAAGCAGGAAAGTGAGGGACTACTGACATCCTGGAGAGGACACGTTTTTCATTCCAGTAGGAGCTTGCTTCAGACATGCAGCAAGAAGGTAAGGGCTGTGGATGGATCAGAGGAGCCCTGTGGTATCCATTCTTCCTCCTGTTACTTCCCCATATTAGCCAACCACTTACACTAAAAAGATGATATTGAAGTAAAGGGAAAAGATGGGGTAACCTAATTTATTTTCCTTTCAGTGTTTTTTTTTTTTTTTTTTTTTTTACCCATTATTAAGTTGAAGGTAGGGAGTGTTGGTACATGTGCTCATATCAAGAAGTTAAGCAAAAACTTTTGAAATACATATTCGTGTATGAGCTATGAAATATGAACTGTGATTCTGTAAACAAGTGAAATGTTCCTATATTTACATTTAAAATGGGCATTGCACAGTATAAAGATGAATGATAAAATACATGGGAATGACTAAAGTTTTTGATTTTGCATTACTCAGAAGAACATCAAATAGCAGATTTAAAACACCATGACAGGTTGAGAGAGACTGCAGAAGAAAGTCAAAGCTTTATATTTTAATACACTTAATGAAACTTTTACTGCTTTTTTATTATTATTATTATTTTTTTAATTATACTTTAATTTCTAGGGTACATGTGCATAACGTGCAGGTTTGTTACATATGTATACTTGTGCCATGTTGGTGTGCTGCACCCATCAACACGTCAGCACCCATCAATTCATCATTTACATCATGTATAACTCCCCAATGCAATCCCTCCCCACTCCCCCCTCCCCATGATAGGCCCTAGTGTGTGATGTTCCCCTTCCCGAGTCCAAGTGATCTCATTGTTCAGTTCCCACCTATGAGTGAGAACATGCGGTGTTTGGCTTTCTCTTCTTGTGATAGTTTGCTAAGAATGATGGTTTCCAGCTGCATCCATGTCCCTACAAAGGACGCAAACTCATCGTTTTTTATGGCTGCGTAGTATTCCATGGTGTATATGTGCCACATTTTCTTAATCCAGTCTGTCACAGATGGACATTTGGGTTGATTCCAAGTCTTTGCTATTGTGAATAGTGCCGCAATAAACATACGTGTGCATGTGTCTTTGTAGTAGAATAATTTATAATCCTTTGGGTATATACCTAGTAGTGGGATGGCTGGGTCATATGGTACATCTAGTTCTAGATCCTTGAGGAATTGCCATACTGTTTTCCATAATGGTTGAACTAGTTTACAATCCCACCAACAGTGTAAAAGTGTTCCTGTTTCTCCACATCCTCTCCAACACCTGTTGTTTCCTGATTGTTTAATGATTGCTGTTCTAACTGGTGTGAGATGGTATCTCATTGTGGTTTTGATTTGCATTTCTCTGATGGCGAGTGATGATGAGCATTTTTTCCTGTGTCTGTTGGCTGTATGAATGTCTTCTTTTGAGAAATGTCTGTTCATATCCTTTGCCCACTTTTGGATGGGGTTGTTTGTTTTTTTCTTGTATATTTGTTTGAGTTTTTGTAGATTCTGGATATTAGCCCTTTGTCAGATGAGTAGATTGCAAAAATTTTCTCCCATTCTGTAGGTTGCCTGTTCACTCTGATGGTAGTTTCTTTTGCTTTGCAGAAGCTCTTTAGTTTAATTCGATCCCATTTGTCAATTTTGGCTTTTGCTGCCGTTGCTTTTGGTGTTTTAGACATGAAGTCCTTGCCCATGCCTATGTCCTGAATGGTACTACCTAGATTTTCTTCTAGGGTTTTTATGGTATTAGGTCTAACATTTAAGTCTCTAATCCATCTTGAATTAATTTTCGTATAAGGAGTAAGGAAAGGATCCAGTTTCAGCTTTCTACTTATGGCTAGCCAATTTTCCCAGCACCATTTATTAAATAGGGAATCCTTTCCCCATTTCTTGTTTTTGTCAGGTTTGTCAAAGATCAGATGGCTGTAGATGTGTGGTATTATTTCTGAGGACTCTGTTCTGTTCCATTGGTCTATATCTGTGTTTTGGTACCAGTGCCATGCTGTTTTGGTTCCTGTAGCCTTGTAGTATAGTTTGAAGTCAGGTAGCGTGATGCCTCCAGCTTTGTCCTTTTGACGTAGGATTGTCTTGGCAATGCGGGCTCTTTTTTGGTACCATATGAACTTTAAAGCAGTTTTTTCCAGTTCTGTGAAGAAGCTCATTGGTAGCTTGATGGGGATGGCATGAATCTATAAATAACCTTGGGCAGTATGGCCATTTTCATGATATTGATTCTTCCTATCCATGAGCATGGTATGCATCCCTGATGAACATCGATGCAAAAATCCTCAATAAAATACTGGCAAACCGGATTCAGCAGCACATCAAAAAGCTTATCCACCATGATCAAGTGGGCTTCATCCCTGGGATGCAAGGCTGGTTCAACATTC
>NC_045456.1:790536-831974 GCF_002776525.5 Piliocolobus tephrosceles
TCCCTGATGAACATCGATGCAAAAATCCTCAATAAAATACTGGCAAACCGGATTCAGCAGCACATCAAAAAGCTTATCCACCATGATCAAGTGGGCTTCATCCCTGGGATGCAAGGCTGGTTCAACATTCACAAATCAATAAACGTAATCCAGCATATAAACAGAACCAAAGACAAGAACCACATGATTATCTCAATAGATGCAGAAAAGGCTTTTGACAAAATTCAACAGCCCTTCATGCTAAAAACGCTCAATAAATTCGGTATTGATGGAACGTACCTCAAAATAATAAGAGCTATTTATGACAAACCCACAGCTAATATCATACTGAATGGGCAAAAACTGGAAAAATTCCCTTTGAAAACTGGCACAAGACAGGGATGCCCTCTCTCACCACTCCTATTCAACATAGTGTTGGAAGTTCTGGCTAGGGCAATCAGGCAAGAGAAAGAAATCAAGGGTATTCAGTTAGGAAAAGAAGAAGTCAAATTGTCCCTGTTTGCAGATGACATGATTGTGTATTTAGAAAACCCCATCGTCTCAGCCCAAAATCTTCTTAAGCTGATAAGCAACTTCAGCAAAGTCTCAGGATACAAAATTAATGTGCAAAAATCACAAGCATTCTTATACACCAATAACAGACAAGCAGAGAGCCAAATCAGGAATGAACATCCATTCACAATTGCTTCAAAGAGAATAAAATACCTAGGAATCCAACTTACAAGGGATGTAAAGGACCTCTTCAAGGAGAACTACAAACCACTGCTCAGTGAAATCAAAGAGGACACAAACAAATGGAAGAACATACCATGCTCATGGATAGGAAGAATCAATATCATGAAAATGGCTTTACTGCTTTTTGAACAAGAGCTTCCACATTTTCATTTTTTATTGCCCCCTCCCACCCCCAAATTATAAGTGGTACTTCTTGAGGGTAGAAAACAGCAAGAAACATACATGTGAGTTTCTTGAATAGAACCCATCAGGAAACAAGTGGTTAGATTGAAGAGAGGAGGATGTGAGCAAATGAATAGAGGACTTTTCATTTGCCAAGCTGAAAGAATGAAATTGATTGCAAAAGCAAAAAGGATTAGCACATTGTTGAGCAAAAAATATATTTTATGACCTATTGTGATACATACAAATGATGTTTTTTAAAATACTGATAGAATTTTCAATGCAAACACTGAAGGAAGCAAGAAACCAAGGCCAATAAGTAACCAAGGAAGCAAACAAACAAGCAAGCAAGTAGCCAACCAACAAAATAGTACTTTTAAGTTCTAGAGTGGTGGACAGGATAAAATGGAGATGAACTGGAGGCCGGGACAGTAGATGAAAGAAGGTTGCATTTGATAGAACCTTCAAAATATTAAAGAGCCACTTAAGATCTAAGAATAAAACCACAGCAGTGGTCTTTTAATCTTAGAAGATCCATCATTTCACATTTAGAGCCTTTCCTTTAAATGTGTCTACTACCTGAAGTAACCTCTCCTTCCAGTCTTTTCTCAGAAGTCTCTTCTTGAAAAAAAATGCATGGTTATCCTTTTATTATTTTTTAAATGGGCTCAGAGACCCTTCACTGTAACAGCTTATGGACTGAGAGCTTTTCTCATAGCTACAGCCCTTGGGCTGAGGGTGGTCAAGCTGCACAAGGTCCTGTGGACAAAAGACAAACACCCAGATATCAAGGTAATTACCCTGGAGACCAAACATCATGCTGTTTGTTTTTCTGCCTTGTCTGGTCATCTCCTCCCCTTGTTGCTGTATTCATGCTTGAAGGAACAGATGTTATTCATGCTAAAAAAGCAAGCTTCTTGTCCTCCTTGCTCATCAAGCACAACTCATTTCATGCTGGTGCTCGCTCTGCGGGTGATAGTTGCATTTAATAAAACTGGCCATCGCTCTAGAATGACAGAAGAGCACTCTACAGAGGTCAGTGGCTTTGGGCCGTGCCCTGTGTTAACAGGGAATGGGGCATTGCTCGCAAGGAGTAAGCATTTTGTTATGACTGCAGCCTGACTTCCAACCTTGTTCCTTTCCAACTCCCCCTGGCTCTGAACAGGGAAGAAGCTTTCCTTCCAAAAGCAGCTTTATAAAGAGTGAACTCTCTCTAATTTATTTAGCTTTTCTTGTGCCAATATCCTAATAGTTAGACAGCAACTCCCAGTAAGTGGTTGATTACATTCAAGCAAATACACAGCTGAGCAATTAAGTGCATTCACTTGCACCTTAGAAGACCTGAGGTGGTAGGATTATCTCATAGAAATAATTATGGCTGCTGTATCCTGTTTTTCTGTGGTTTGGGAACAATTGGCTCTTGAAGTTGGCTTTGAGTCAAGTGAGCTGTTGCCTGGATGTTTCTGACTGAGAAGTATTTAGATGTATTGTTTTTTAAAATTAGGTTTACACTAAATGTCATACCAGTCTTTCACAAAATGGACGCTTACAAGCTGAGAACACAGATTCCCATGCCCAATATAGATAGACTTGGTGAATCTGGTGATTTTGTATATATTATGTGTATTTTAATTTTCAAAGAATTGTTAGCAATCATTTCTTTGGGAAACATTATAGTCTTATGGAAAGAACAGTTGAGAAGCAGGAAAACAGCATCTTCCAGCTCTTTCGCTAATTGGATAGCTGACCTTCAGTAAGCCTCTAATTTCTCTGTGCCTCAGTTTCCCTTACTATTATTACCTATCTCGTAGAGTTGTTATGAGATGCAAATGAACAGTGCATAAGAAAGTGATTTATAGACTGTTGAACATTGCAGATGCAATGCAAAACTGTTGAGTTTACATGCAAAACTGTTGAGTTTAGGTCTTGTGCTGTTAGGTGGGTGCAACTAGTTCAACAGAAATAATTTGCTCACCAAAGAATTTTGTTCTTCAGGAGTGAGGTGAGACTAGTCAGGGCCAGATACTGTAGTAATAACTATAATTTATATAACAGGAAAATGGGGATGTGGGAGGGGAGACTACCATTTGCTAAATGCCTCAGTGACAGTCAAAAGCATTGTTACCTTGCTGAATCACCACAGTGACTCAACACATTTGCATCAGGATCACCCTTCCCACGGCTATTGCAGGAAGAGACAGAAAATCAGGGTACCTTGAAATAAAAATGAAGAACTGCTTTAGTATCTAGGCAATAAATAGTAGAAGTGTATGAAATTGGTGATGATAGCTAAAATCTTAGAAAACAGCACAGTATAAGCAGGAGCAGCTGTGGCCAAGGCTGAACAAAAACAAACTGGAGAACTGTAGGCAAACCATGCACGAGATAAAGATAAAAGACAGTTAGAAAAGTGGTCTTAAAATGCTTCATAACGTGGTACATTAATTGTACGTAGGAGTATTGTCACCTTTTCTACTCGCTATTGTAGTCCTATTAGTATGCTTATGTTTATAGGCTGAATGTGAATTAATTTATTCGTTTTGATCAAAATACACTATAAGGGTATATATCATTACATCCTCATATCTTTCCGTTATCCACACACAGCCCTACTGTATCTAATTTATTTATCCAGAATCAATTTATGCCAGTTACACAAGGTGAAATTGTAGTGCTGGACAGTTTCTGTAGGAATTGCGTGGCAACTCCCAAGTACAATGTAGAGGCAGGTTTCCCTATGAGGCAGGCCTACTATAAGTAAACACCCGTCTAGAGGGAGGGCAACAGAGAAGATTCCTTAGTAATTCAGACTGCCTTTCTCTTGGCAAACTCTTATTTTATAAACCTAGGTCATGTTGTCTACAATGTAATGTTTATGTTAATATATAAACTATTATAACTTTCTCTTGATAATCAACTAATATGTAAATCACCTGGCACATAAAGCATTTCTTCATTTTTGTTTCTTCAGCCAATTCTCTCTCATAATATCACACATTGTAGGTGCTCAAAACAGATGAACACATGGTTTCTATTGCCATTCTTATTAGTAGATTTCTTCCTTTTTGCTTTCTGAAAGTAGATAATCGTGAAATTAAATGCATTATTTATCAATTTGTATAATGTGCAAGTACTTCTGTTAGTTTTCCATTGTTGTTAACCAGGTCAATAAATTAATCCATGTCAGAAATCTAGAACTCAAACTGACCCAAACCATCCTTCTCCATTTCCCCTTTCTCCTTAACCTGAATCTTCTGTGCTAGTCCTCCAGGCTGCCCTGATTTCTTCCAAAAGGCCACATTGGGTTTTTTCCCCTGAAACTTTAACATCCTTCTGTCTCTAATTTCATACCTCCTATAGTATCAGATCAGACCTACCTCCATTACAGGTCTTCTCCTCAACTCTCTAGCCTCTCCAACCTCCCTTCAGCCCTTCTTGCCTGCAACCATGATTCACACCTGATAGCATTCTATTCTGGGTTCGTTTGCAAATTGTTTTAGTCTGGTCATGCTGCTATAACAAAACACCATAGACTGGGTGGCCTATAAACAACAGAAATTTATTTCTCACAGTTCTGGAGCCTGGGAAGTCCAAAATCAAGTTACCAGCAGACTTGGTGTCTGGTAAGGGCCCACTTCCTGATTCATTGACGGCTGTCTTTTCATTGTGATCTTACATGGCAGAAAAGGCATAGGGTCTCTCTCAGGCCTGTTTTATAAGGGCAAGCTAATTCCATTCATGAGAGTTGTGCTCTCATGACCTAGTCACCTCCCAAAGGCCCCATATCCTAACACCATCACCTGTAGGGTTAGGATTTCAACATACAAACTTGGGGCAACAAAAATATTCAAACCACATTTGATGTTCTAGATCAGTGCTTACAAGCACTTGGGTTTCATATTACCAATAACATTTCAAAGCCTAATTAGGCTAGTGGGCATTAGATTTACATTCTTTCCTGCCCTAGGAGAGACTTTTAAAAATTATTTGTGATCCTAATTTCATTTCTAATGACCAATTTCACTTTAAAACAGTGAGGAGGCATTGCACTCTGATGCTTAAATCTTATAGTGGAAAAGTACTTTGAGCCTAGTCATGAGAAAGCTCCTGAAAGCTGCATTGTGATCAGACCCAAATTACTACTGTCATTGCTGCATTTCTTCAAAGATGTACACTGGTTACTTACGTAGCATGCAAGATACGTGAAGTTGAAGGAACTGAGATCTATGAATCAGATGTGAATGCTGCCCTTGAAAAATTTATTGTTGAGTAAGGGCAAATGGAGGTAAACTTGTGTATGATAGGGGCTTACTTGTTTTAAGAGAGGTGCAAAGAGAGTGGAGTTCATTTTCAGAGTGAAGAATGGGTAAGTGCTTTCTGGAAAATCATGAAGAAAGCAGCAATTAAGCTTGGAGCTGAGGAGAAGTGCATTGCAGTCATTCCAACAGTCTGAATTATTGTCATGAGTGTTCCTTTCTGCCTCCACCCCCTGATTTTTTAACCTTAATTTTAGGTACACCATTGTGTTAGTCTGTTCTCATGCTGCTATAAAGAACTGCCCGAGACTGGGTAATTTATAAAGGAACGAGGTTTAATTGACTCACAGTTCCACAGCGCTGGAGAGGCCACAGGAAACTTACAATCATGGTGGAAAGGGAAGCAACATGTCCTTCTTCACATGGTGGCAGGAGAGAGAAATGAGTGTGAAGGTGAGGAAACCCCTTATAAAGCCATCAGGTCTTGTGAGAATTCACTCACTCTCACAAGAACAGCGTGAGGGTAACCACCCCCATGATTCAATTACCTTCCACCTGGTCCCTCCCACAACACGTGGGGATTATGGGAACTGCAATTCAAGATGAGATTTGGGTGGGACACAGCCAAACCATATCAATCATTTTATACACACACACACATGCTGACAGAGTAAAGAAGAAAGTTATTGCTTGTGTCTCATATATCTGATATATTCCTTAAAGACATTAGTTTCTGGATGACAGTCTCCATGAGTGATGTACCAGACACCCTTTGGGTCCCTTACAAATATTAACAGCCATTACTAACAAGATCTGGGGAGGGGTAACTCATTGTTGTTTTACTTTATGAATTTCACCATAGTTGCCCTCTGAGCTCAGCTCGTCTTTCCAACTTTTTTCCTCTTATGCTGTTTCACGCCCTCATGTTCTGCAGACAGCTCCATTTATAACAGTGTGATTGAGTGGCGTAGAGGATGAATGGAACTGGGAACAAACTTAAGGGAATCTATGAATCTGGTAGTCCTTGTGTCTCATGGATCCTACTGGGACAACAATTCACAACAGTATAAGTGGATGTGGGTCTTGTGTAGACATTTGGAGTGTGTTTAGTGCTAGAGGAGCAGCTACATAGAATTTCCAAAATGACTCCTGCATGCTCAAGAGTAACACAGAAGTCCAGTCTGTCACAGATGAGCATTTGGGTTAATTCCAAGACTTTGCTATTGTGAATAGTGCCGCAATAAACATACATGTGCATGTGTCTTTATAGCAGCATGATTTATAATCCTTTGGGTATATACCCAGTAGTGGGATGGCTGGGTCATATAGTACATCTAGATCTAGATCCTTGAGGACTCGCCATACTGTTTTCCATAATGGTTGAACTGGTTTACAATCCCACCAACAGTGTAAAAGTGTTCCTATTTCTCCACATCCTCTCCAGCACCTGTTGTTTCCTGACTTTTTAATGATTGCCATTCTAACTGGTATGAGATGGTATGGGGAACATCACACATCGGGGCCTATCATGGGGGGGGGAGGGGAGAGGGATTGCATTGGGAGTTATACCTGATATAAATGACGAATTGATGGGTGCTAATGAGTTGATGGGTGCAGCACACCAACATGGCACAAGTATACATATGTAACAAACCTGCACGTTATGCACATGTACCCTAGAACTTAAAGTATAATAATTTTAAAAAAATTAAATTAAATTAAAAAAAAAAAGAGTAACACAGAAGTACAAGTTGCTACAGAGTAAGCGGAAATAGAAAGCACCTTAGACAATCTCAAGGAGTTTCCTGGGAATGGAATAATCTGTGTCCTCAAAGGTAGCATGGACATAGAAGCAAACCATGCCAGACCCAAGAGGGTCTTCTGAACAGAACCAAAGTGCCGGTGCATAGCATTACATGCCCCACAGCCTGTTTTGTAAAATTATTTTTCTGCTCTTTCTTTGCATATTGTAAGTAGTGGACTACTACAACCTGATTTTTTTCTTTATGATGTTTATTCGTGAACATCAGTGGTCAGCCTTGACATAGAAGGCCCTTCTAACTGCTTATGAAATCCATTTTATCACAAGAGAAAAAGGAAAATTGTTCCTTCTTTCCTGCAGTTGCAGAAAGGCAGACAGTATTTTGCATTAAAAAAGTATCCTAGAAATGTTACGTCTGCCTCAGGAGTCTCAAAAGCGACTCAGACTTTAGAGAGTGTTGTTATGTCCTAAGAAGGTTTCTGTTAGCTTACAAAAGAAATCTGTAAGTGTAATTCCAATTGTCTTTTATATAGATGTGCTGTCCTGGTATTAATATTTAAATTGGATTATCTGTTTTGCAAAAAGTATAAAATCATGTGAGGGTTCTTCTGTAGAACAGAAGGGAATCACTGGCAGCACACGTGGAGATTTAAAAAGTATATATTTTCATAGGTTCCTCAGGAAGCAGACAGAATTTAGCATATAGGATGTGTATTTTTTTTTTTTTTTTTTTTCTGAGATGGAGTTTCGCCCTTGTTGCCCAGGCTGGAGTGCAATGGCATGATCTCGGCTCACTGCCACATCTGCCTCCCAGGTTCAAGCCATTCTCCTGCCTCAGTCTCTTGAGTAGCTGGGATTAGAGGTGCCCGCCACCACGCCTGTCTAATTTTTTTGTAATTTTAGTAGAGACAGGATTTCACTATGTTGGCCAGGCATGTTCTTGAGACCAATCCCTGTGTAAGGGAGGGGAAAGGAAGCAGGGTTGGGTAGATGGGAAGGTTGAACTATGATGCTCACCTGACAACAGCCTCAGCTTACGTAACCCCAGGAATGTCCCTTCCAAGTTGTCCTGAGTTCACCAGGCCTTTCTACTCCCACATAATCAATCTTTGGATATGGGCCACCATGTGTGGTTTGCTGGAGCTAGCTCATACCAGCTCCCATGAGCTAATCGTGTGCATCAATTCCCATTCTGCATTCAGTGAAGTCAGTCATGTCAGTATCTTGAAATCGGAAATGTAGGGAGTATTTACATCACAGAAATTGAAAATCGATCAATCCAGGCTTGTTTATTTTATTGAAGAGCCATTTCTTAATTATTTACCAGGACACCAGTGTTACCATGGGGTCTTGAGTGAGGCATCTCTCTGAAACTAGGGCTGAGAGTGGAAGGCTAAATTCTGACAGCGCTTCTAGCAGCTGGGGGTTACACAGTGTCCACCACAACTATGATTCTGTTGGTTTCCTATTTAAATAAAGAGTTTGGTGAATTTTTGATTCATTTAAATTAACAAATGTTGTTATAAATGGAGAAATAAACTGAGCAAGGAACAGACAACTGAGTATGGTGAACCCACACTGACCTCAGGTAGGAGCTGGCAAAGGGAAAAAAAATGAACCTCCTTCAGGCACATGGTGAGGATTCTGGACACCTCTGGATTATACCTGTAGATTGTTGGGAACTATGTTACTAAAATACTATTTTTGGTAGAAAACCGCTGAAGTTTTGTTGTTGTTGTTGTTGTTGTTGTTTTTGTAATTGCATAGTGTGGTTTGAGGTTTTTGTTGCTATTATGATTTCTTGTGGCTTTTTCCAAATTTATGGGGATAGATTTACAAAATAGTTGGCCAGTGCTGAACTCAGAGACCCGAAGAACTTTTTCTACATTTTAAAGTTGATCAGGTTAAAGCACAATGTAAATTGAGAAGTGTGGGTTATCATTTTTTAAGAGAATGGAGACCCTTAGAACTGCAAATGGACTAGATTTGGTACCTTTGGTAAGCAGGTTGTCTTTCCTCACTAATAAAATGTTGCCACCCCTCCGGAGGATGAATATAGGGCTTAAACTTTGGATGATGGAAAGCTCAGTGCAGTGGTATGAATGTGTTTTCTCTTCCCAATGCATTTCTTCCCATGTCTTGTAGTTTTAGCCATATATTGTTGACAGAGTATAGGAGCATGAGAATACCAACACTGGAATAGGTGTGACTGACACACAACACACAACAGCTAAGCCATGTACTTTCATTTTCAGTAATGCGAGTATATATGCTCTCCTGCCCCAGTTGTGAGCCTCAACACACACATTCAAGATGGTTACTTGGGACTTAGACTATAATTGGTAGTCTTGTGGTGGCACAAATCTAACCCATTCCATGTGGCAGTTAACATATTGTAAACTTAAACTTGCCCTTTGACTTGATACCTTGTCTCTAATCAATTAGCATTATAAGTAGTTTGTGATGTCACCTATATTAAGCCACCCTTGCATTGCTATAAAGAAATACCTGAGACTGGGTAATTATAAAGGAGGGAGGTTTAATTGGCTCAGGATTCTGCAGACTGTACAGGAAGCATAACGGTATCTGCTCAGATTCCAGGGAGGCCTCAGGAAGCTTACACTCATGATGGAAAGTGAAGAGGGAGCAGGCAGATGATGGAAGGTGAAGGGGAAACAGGCATGTCACATGGCTGGAGAAGGAGTAAGGTGGGGAGGAGGTGCTATGCACTTTTAAATGACCAGATCTCACAAGAACTCACACACTATCACCAGGACGGTACCAAGAGGGATGGTGCTAAACCATTCTTGAGAAATCTGCCCCCATTATCCAATCACCTCCCACCATGTCCCACCTCCAACAATGGGATTACATTTCAACATGAGATTTGTGTGGGAACACACATCCAAACTGTATCATCACCCATAGTATCTCTGTTGTTACATCATAAAAAATGCCCCAAAATCTAGTTCTTAAAAAACTGCTGCCTATTAGTATTCCAGTTCCTGGGAGCATACCTTCCAGCTTAATGTTAAGATTTCCAAAGAGTATTTCAGTTTTTTACTTTCACTCTTGGAAACAGAGATTTCTTAATGCCCAATAATAGTAATAGGTTTTTAAAATATATGTAATTATTATGTGGTAGGTACTGGTTCTAAACATTTTATATCTGAACTTCTTTATTTTTATAACAGACTCATGATGTAGATACTATTGTTATCATCCCCATTATGCATAGAAACATTAAGTAATTTGCCAGAAGACATACAGTTAATGTGTTATGGAACCAGAGCTCACCCTCTTAACTACTATGCTATATTGTGTCTCAACATAAATTTCCTTCATAAACTACATTGCCTCATTTTTGTCTTATCTCAAGAACCTAGCGAAGTGCCCCTACCGAAAATTATTCCGTAAGATAACGGATGGAGTATGAGTGAAACTCAGAATCTAATAGTCACATAGCTAAGCCATTTTACCCGTGTGACTTTCTAGTCATCCAAAAAGAGATTACTATCATGTGGGATGTAACTCTTATTTACTCTTCTTATTGAAGAATTCTATCTACTAATGCCGTAGCCAGTCAAATTGGTTCTTAAATTGTCTTCCCTTGAGCAAGAGTTGGGAAAGGGAAGGAAAAGGTGGAGCATGAATGGCAGTATTTCTCCAACTTTGATGTGAAAATGGTAATCTTGCTAAAATGCAAATTCTGATATGGTCCTTCTGGGGTGGGACCAGATGTTCTGGATTTCTGCCAAGGGCCCAGTTGATGCTGTAGTTCTCCAGACTACATGTTGAGTAGCAAGAGCATAGTGTAGAAGAGCTCCCCCTAGAGGCCTGTAATGATGCGTTTTGGAAATAAAAAAGCTGTTGCACCAGGGGCCATGTAATCAACTGCACACAAACAGAATGGGCGCGGCGGGGGAAGAAAAGCTTAGGGGAAATACCAGTGAAGAAACATGTAATGCATTTCAATTTACTGTACCAAAATAAGTGAGAGGAGAGATTTGGGCACATAAAACCTGGAACAATGTATTTAGTTCTGGCTAATAAACATGAGTGCAAATGTTTCATTTCCAACCATAAGGTTCTAATAATTATAACGGTTATGGCAGGCATCATGTTTATCACATATTCTAAACAGAAGAACATAACAACTTACTGGAAACTTGTAATTATCTGTACATAAGTAACCTACTTTGTCAGTGATCCTCCAGAGATAGGTTTTTCCTGCACTATGCTTTGGGTTGCTTTGTCTCACCATCGCATCAGTTTGTGTGTGTCCGGAGATCATGAATTTGTTTTAAAATCATCTAAAGAAAACCTCAAAGTCTGTTATTTTATTTTATTTTAGATTTGGTTGGGGGGGCACTTGTGCATGTTTGTTCCATTAATATATTGCATAATGGTGGGGATTGGTTTTCTAGTGTACAAACCTCGAAGTCCTTATGTGTCTATGTGTATCTCTTAGGAAAGATATAAATGAGTAATTTTATGCTGTTTAGTAATTTGTGAGCCATCAGCCAAGGCCTTAAGATCTGTCTGTGCTGGATTGAATCAGCGGATATATGTTTGATTTATTTAAAATTCTTGAATAAATTTAACTCAACTCTAGAAAAATAATTCTGTCCCTAAGAATGAAAATTCTCAAAGCTGCTGTTGTGACAAGTTAGATCATTTTGAAAATGAGGGACTGAATAGGTAAAGAATCCATATTTCAGAGACACGCCCAAATTTGACAGCTCACCTGTATCAGGCTGTCATTCAAGATGTTAACTGAGAAAAGCAATTAACACTTCACCTGTGTGGACTAACGTGTTTATTCATTAATAAGGTTAAAAACCCATTTTGTGTTTTATGGAAGATTTATGCAAATAACAGACAGCAATTAAGATGCTTCTTGCCCAGATGTCACTATCAATTATGAGACAGATTCCTGTAGATTGAAGATGAGCATGGTGCTGACTTACAGGGAACCTGAGAAACATAATCAAGTGTAAATATGATAGAACAGTGCTAGTTTGGGAATGTAAACCAAAAACAAAAAAGTAAAACAGAAAAGAAACCTAAACTCTGATCTGTGTGAAAGGTCTGCAGAAAACGACTTAACACTTTGAGATAAGGTAAAGCATGTCAGAATGAGCTGGGAGGAAGAATAGCTAGAGAAGCAGGCAGGCAAGCCAGAAGGCTGACAGCAGGAACCTCCAAGTGAATGTGAATGAGGCCTGGGTAAAGAGAGACATCGAGAAGCAGTGGAACGGAACCACTGAAGTGCAAAGATAGGAAAGGAAAATGTGTCAAGGAATGCTTCAGGTACCCATGGCACAACTGATTTCAAGAACTCTTGAATCAGGGCAGATAAGTCCCTGTTGCTACAAGCACAGCTTACAGAAAAGCTGGAGATGGTTATCTGACAACTGCCTAGAGTGCCCAAGGAGACAGAGAGGAGCACTTTAAGAAGGAGGTCCTACGACCATGCTGGGTCCAAGCGGTGTCTGAGATTGAAAACAAACAAAAAAACACTTAACAAAGCTAGGCTTTTGTTTTCTTTTTAATGTTCAAAAACACTGGATGAAAAAACACCACCATGTCTCCCTCCATTTTCCAGGAAGGTCATTTGGAGATGGAGTCTCGCTCTGTTGCCCAGGCTGGAGTGCAATGACATGATCTCAGCTCACTGCAACCTCCACCACCCAGGTTCAAGTGATTCTCCTCTCTCAGCCTCCCAAGTAGCTGGGATTACAGGCACACACCGCCCGCCACACCTGGCTAATTTTTTGTACTTTAGTAGAAACTGTGTTTCACCGTGTTGCCCAGGCCGGTCTCAAACTCCTGAGCTCAGGCAATCCACCTGCCTTGGCCTCCCAAAGTGCTAGGATTACAGGCGTGATCCACCGCGCCAGCCATTTTTCTCATTTTTACTTCAAATTGACAATGTTCCTGACTCTTTGCCTAGGTATTTATAGTTTTATATTAATGTGACTGGATATCCATCACGTTTTCCATTGCAGGGGACTAGCAAATGATTTTGTGAGTTTCCAGATTTGATGTTGTTTTACTTCCTCTGGGAAATACCAAAGGTTATTGATGTAGTTTGGATATTTGTCCCCTGCCAAATCTCATGTTGAATTGTAATCCCCAGTGTTGGTGGTGGGGCCTGGTGGGAGGTGTTTGGATCATGAGGGTGGGTCCCTCATGAATGACTTAGGTCAACCCCTTGGTGATAAGTGAGCTCTTACTGTGAGTTCACATATGATCTGGTCATTTAAAAGTGTGTGGCAACTCCCCACCACTCCACTCTCTTTTGCTTGTTCCTGCTTTCGACATGTGAGGTGCCTGTTCCCCCTTTGCTTTCTGCTATGATTATAAGCTCCCTGAGAATTCACCAGAAGTCAGACAGATGCCAGCACTATGCTTTCTGTAAACCATGCAGAACTATGAGCCAAATAAACCTCTTTTGTTTATAAATTACCCAGTCTCAGGTATCTCTTTATAGCAATTCAAGAACAGACTAACACAGTTAAATTCAAGCTCATGAAATATAACTCATAAGCACAGTTTAGTTATTTTCATGTCTCTGATTTTCAGCTCAGATATACATTAGAAACACCTGGGGAGCATTTTACTGATGCTGTGGTCCCCTGCCTGAAAAAATTTAATTTTGTTTCTCTGGGGCAGTGCCAGGATTTTAGCACATTTGAAAAACTGTTAAAATGATTTTAATGTGCAGTCAGAGTCAAGAATGACGGGTTTAGCTATGGTGGGAACAATGTCAAATGATACTGAAATATATTATATGTAATGAAAAGAAAGATTAAAATTTTAGACATAAAGTATTTATATCATGCCCGTATGAGTGACATCAATTTTAAAATTCGAAAAAAAAAATGATAACAATTGCAAGAAGTTCTGGTGCTTAGAGTGAGTGCTCAGTAAGAGTAGCAAGTACTTAACTATTTTTTGTCAGTCTTGCTTTATGATAATTTTTTAAAGATTCATCTTTTTATATGACCAGTTAACTAACGAAAAGGAAACTATGATTTTCTCTTGATAGTTAGCATATTTCATTAGCTACAGATGAGACGATTCTTTCCTATCTAATAAAGTGTATTTTCCATCAATGTGAAGTGTGATTTTATTAGGCTGGTCATACAGACCTTTAATTCTCAAAAGCACTGTACTAGTAATTTACATAATTTGCCACCAGATGGATGTGGATACCTGGATTATGACCTCATCATATGAATCAGGAGCCAATAAACTATTTCTGTAAAGAGTAATGCAGTAAATATTTTTGACTTTGTAGGCCATATAGTCTCTGTTGCAACTACTCAATTCTGCCATTGTAGCCACAGACAATATGTAAACAAATTGGAGTGGCTGTGTTCCAATAACACTTTATTTACAAGAGCAGGTAGTGTCCTCCATTTGGCCTAGGAGCCAAAGTTTGTCATCTGCTAGCATAAATAGGAAAACTGTTTTTTATTGGTGTGCTAAATGTAAATATCAATCATTCTTTTTCTATCAAAAATGTAACTTTCTATTAAAATATAAATAGGAGGCTTAAATATCACAATACAATAATAGACCAAAATTAAAGAATTAGAATTTGGGGCTTTAGAATTCTTGGCCTTTATTTCCTTCTGTTTTCCCACCTTTAACTGCCTGTCTATAGTTATCACAGAGAAGATATTACATTACCATATAGCTCTCAGTTGCTTTTGCTTTTGGATCACTTTCCTTGAGTTCCATTTATCTTTCCTGCCCTATGGCAAAACCATCTGTGTGTGTCTGTCTATCTATCTATCTATCTATCTATCTATCTATCTATCTATCTATCTATCTATCAATGGTTATGTGGGACCATGAGTTTTCATAAAAATCTTATAACCCTTTTCCAACCAAAGTTTTCCCTGGAACCCAACTTCAGAATCTACCTGATACGCCCAGTGCCTTCTTCACCCGAGATTCCTTATCATGGCAGTGGGGGGTGGATTAAAGAAACTGCAGAAAGATTTGACTAGGGGAGTTTATGAATATGTACAAAAGGTCTGTGTTTAATTCTGTGAGTGGAGGTCATAGAGGTGAAAGGGTGGCAGTCCTCATGGGGAAGAGCCCATGCTAAAATGGTGTATCAGCTAGCGAATAGGGATCGTCCCAGGACAAGCCTACATGAAAAGGGCCTGAGAGAGTGCCCCATCCTTGGTTTCTTAGGGTAGCGGGCATGAAATAGCATGTAAACGTTTTCTTCAGCCTTCCTTCCAAAGGGCATGGCTGTAACACAGAGAAAATGAGCCAGCCCAGGAGAGCAACAGACATCTGTACAGACACAGCCAGGTTAAAGGCCAGTGCCCAAGTTCAGAGGAAATGAGCAAAACACAATGAACAACGGAAAGTACCTACAGACAAATGGCCCACACCACTTAATACCTAAGAGCCATGTAACTCTCCCAGCTCCATTTCCAGAAGCTAGCTGCCACTTCAGAGAGTGAGGACAGATGGAGCAGAACTCTAAACTGGCTTTAAAATATTGAAGTGCCTCAGCTATTCTGAATGTCTAATATTACATTTTTGCCACTAGCTGTAATATAGTTTCAAGGCAAAAAATAACTTTAATTTTAGTAAATTTTTTTAAAAATTATACTTTAAGTTCTAGGGTACATGTGCACAACGTGCAGGTTTGTTACATATGTATACATGTGCCATGTTGGTGTGCTGCACCCATTAACTCGTCATTTACATTAGGTATATCTCCTAATGCTATCCCTCCCCCACCCCACAATAGGACCTGGTGTGTGATGTTCCCCCTTCCTGTGTCCAAGTGCTCTCATTGTTCAATTCCCACCTATGAGTGAGAACGTGCGGTATTTGGCTTTCTGTTCTTGCGATAGTTTGCTGAGAATGATGGTTTCCAGCCGCATTCATGTCCCTACAAAGGACACGAACTCATCCTTTTTTATGGCTGCATAGTATTCCATGGTGTATATGTGCCACATTTTCTTAATCTAGTCTATCACTGATGGACACTTGGGTTGATTCCAAGTCTTGGCTATTGTGAATAGTGCTACAATAAACATATGTGTGCATGTGTCTTTATAGCAGCATGATTCATAATACTTTGGGTATATACCCAGTAATGGGATGGCTGGGTCAAATGGTATTTCTAGTTCTAGATGCGTGAGGACTCGCCACACTGTTTTCTACAATGGTTGAACTAGTTTACAGTCCCACCAACAGTGTAAAAGCGTTCCTATTTCTCCACATCCTCTCCAGCACCTGTTGTTTCCTGATTTTTTAATGATTGCCATTCTAACTGGTGTGAGATGGTATCTCATTGTGGTTTTGATTTGCATTTCTCTGATGGTGAGTGATGATGAGCATTTTTTCATGTGTCTGTTGGCTGCATGAATGTCTTCTTTTGAGAAGTGTCTGTTCATATCCTTTGCCCACTTTTTGATGGGGTTGTTTGTTTTTGTCTTGTAAATTTGATTGAGTTCTTTGTAGGTTCTGGATATTAGCCCTTTGTCAGATTGCAAAAATTTTCTCCCATTCTGTAGGTTGTCTGTTCACCCTGATGGTAGTTTTTGTTGCTGTGCAGTAGTTCTTTAGTTTAATTAGATCCCATTTGTCAATTTTGGCTTTTGTTGTTGTTGCTTTTGGTGTTTTAGACCTGAAGTCCTTGCCCATGCCTATGTCCTGAATGGTATTATCGAGGTTTTCTTCTAGGGTTTTTATGGTTTTAGGTCTAACATTTAAGTCTCTAATCCATCTTGAATTAATTTTCGTATAAGGAGTAAGGAAAGGATCCAGTTTCAGCTTTCTACTTATGGCTAGCCAATTTTCCCAGCACCATTTATTAAATAGGGAATCCTTTCCCCATTTCTTGTTTTTGTCAGGTTTGTCAAAGATCAGATGGCTGTAGATGTGTGGTATTATTTCTGAGGGCTCTGTTCTGTTCCCTTGGTCTATATCTGTGTTTTGGTACCAGTACCATGCTGTTTTGGTTCCTGTAGCCTTGTAGTATAGTTTGAAGTCAGGTAGCGTGATGCCTCCAGCTTTGTTCTTTTGGTTTAGGATTGTGCTGGCAATGCAGGGTCTTTTTTGGTTCCATATGAACTTTAAAGCAGTTTTTTCCAATTCTGTGAAGAAAGTCATTGGTAGCTTAATGGGGATGGCATTGAATCTATAAATAACCTTGGGCAGTATGGCCATTTTCACAATATTGATTCTTCCTATCCATGATCATGGAATGTTCTTCCATTTGTTTGTGTCCTCTTTTATTTCACTGAGCAGTAGTTTGCAGTTCTCCTTGAAGAGGTCCTTTATATCCCTTGGAAGTTGGATTCCTAGGTATTTTATTGTCTTTGAAGCTTTTGTGAATGGGAGTTCACCCATGATTTGGCTCTCTGTTTGTCTGTTACTGGTGTATAAGAATGCTTGTGATTTTTGCACATCGATTTTGTATCCTGAGACTTTGCTGAAGTTGCTTATGAGCTTAAGGAGATTTTGGGCTGAGACAATGGGGTTTTCTAAATATACAATCATGTCATCTGCAAACAGGGACAATTTGACTTCTTCTTTTCCTAACCAAATACCCTTTATTTCTTTCTCTTGCCTGATTGCCCTAGCCAGAACTTCCAACACTATGTTGAACAGGAGTGGTGAGAGAGGGCATCCCTGTCTTGTGCCAGGTTTCAAAGGGAATTCTTCCAGGTTTTGCCCATCCAGTATGATATTGGCTGTGGGTTTTTCATAAATAGCTCTTATTATTTTGAGATACATTCCATCAATACCGAATTTATTGAGAGTTTTTAGCATGAAGGGCTGTTGAATTTTGTCAAAGGCCTTTTCTGCATCTATTGAGATAATCATGTGGTTTTTGTCTTTGGTTCTGTTTATATGCTGGATTATGTTTGTTGATTTGCCTATGTCGAACCAGCCTTGCATCCCAGGGATGAAGCCCACTTGATTGTGGTGGATAAGCTTTTTGATGTGCTGCTGGATTCGGTTTGCCAGTATTTTATTGAGGATTTTTGCATCAATGTTCATCAGGGATATTGGTCTAAAATTCTCTTTTTTGTTGTTGTTGTTGTGTCTCAGTCAGGCTTTGGTATCAGGATGATGTATGAGAATGTGACAATTCACACACTTATCTTTCTAACTCTAAAGTTTGCTCCTGCTGCCTTTATCTGGGGAGATTGGAAGGATCAGTGCTGGAAGGATCAGCATTCGAAATAAAGAGAATTTACTCATACATCATTGTGATATGTGTGTAGGCCAGCATGGGGATTCTGGCCTGAACACAACCATTCTCTACTACTTTGCTGCTCTCCTCCTTTCTAGAAGGATTCCTTGGTATATCTCATGTAGTGAAAAAGGCTTTGGTACAACCTTCATCATCCAAGAAATTTGGCAAGAATTATAGAGACAGGCATATGTGGGTCTGCAAAGCTGAAAAGAAGTGTCTCAGAAAGGAATATGCTTAAGGCAGTGACAAATCCTGATAAGGCTACCTAGCCTGCTGACAGTGGTGCATACCCGGTTTCCACTAAAGTGATTTTGGATCACCCTAATCCTAAATCAGGAGCCACAAAACAACTCGGACACCACATTCCTAAATCAATCACACTCCTTGGAAAAGCTTCAAAGACCGCTTCCTGGAAAACCTGGTAACAACCAGCTCAACACTTACACACAGCCTAAGGAATTAGCACAGACGATGCCAGACAATCCGAGGGCCTACTGGACTTTGCTTTCCCAGTATGGGCCACAGAGACTGCAGTTTTCAGCTTTAAGAAAACCTATCCAGAATTTCTTCCTCCAAGCCTCTTGCCCCAGAACATAAACTCTGTGCCGAATCAGCTTCCCTGCTGGGCAGGAGAGCTTTCATTCAGGATTCACTCTTTACGCCCAGAGTCTTTACTTTCTTTTGAGCAATTCTTTTGGTTACCCCTGTGCTATTATCTACACAATATATTTGTTTTGATTTTATAAAATTTAACGAGAATATTTTTATTCTCTTTGGTTATATATTACAAATGATGTGAGTATCACCATTATTAAAATTGCAGAGAGATCACCTTAGGAAATACGTTGTTGGTATGAAGTCTTAAAAGGTTTTAAACTTCATCATCGTTTGTAGTTATAATTCTTAACCTAAGTATGTCCCTTCCCCAAGCTTTTATGCTTAAATTGATCTTTTTATTGATCAATAATATTTTATATATTTATGGGGTCCATGTGCTCTTTTGTTATATTCATAGAATGTGTAATGATTAAGTCGTGGTATTTGAGTATTTATCATTTCTATGTGTTAGAAAGAGTTCAAGTAATCTCTCTAGATACCTTTAAATATATAACACATTGTTGTTAACTAAAGTCACTCTACTCTACTATGGAACGCTATAATTTATACCTTGTACTGAACTATATGTTTGTACCCTCTAACCAAACTCGTTATTCCACTTTCCCACCCACCCTTCTAGCCTCTAGTATTTGTCACTCTACTCTACCTTATATTAGTAAGAACATGGGATATTTGTCTTTCTGTGTCTGGCTTATTTTATTTAATGACCTCCAGTTCCGTTCATGTTGCTGCAGATAACATGATTTCATTCTTTTTTTTTTCTATTTTTTCTTTTCTTTTTTTTTTTTTTTTTTGAGACGGAAGTCTCCCTCTTTCGCCCAGGCGCTAGTGCAGTGGCACTATCTCGGCTCACTGCAAGCTCCGCCTCCTGGGTTCACGCCGTTCTCCTGCCTCAGCCTCCTGAGTAGCTGGGACTACAGGCGCCCGCCACCGCGCCCGGCTAATTTTTTATATTTTTAGTAGAGACGGGGATTCACCGTATTAGCCAGGTTGGTCTCGATCTCCTGACCTCGTGATCTGTCCACCCGGGTCTCCCAAAGTGCTGGGATTACAGGCTTGAGCCACCGCACCCGGCCGATTTCTTTCTTTTTAATGACCAAATAGTATTCCACCATGTATAAGTACCACATTTGTTTAATTCATTTATCCCTTGATAGACACTTAGGTTGATTTGATATCTTTGCTGTTATGAATAGTGCTATGATAAATATGCTAGTGCATATATCTCTTTGATATATTGATTTCTTTTCCTTTGGATAAATATCCAGTAGTATGACAGCTGGATCATATGGTAGGTCTATTTTCAAATTTTTGAGAAATCTCCATACTGTTGTCCATAATGACTGCACTAATTTGCATTCCCACCAATGGTGTATAAGTGTTCCATTTTCTCTGTATCCTCACCAGCATCTGTTATCTTTTGTCTTTTTAGTAGTAACTATTCTAACATGGTTGAGATGATATCTCATTGTGGCTTTAATTTGCATTTTCCTAATGATTAGTGATGCTGAGTATTTTTTCATATACCTATTAGCCATCTTTTGAGAAATATCTGTGCATATCCTCTGTTCATTTTTTAATGGAAATATTTGTTTTTATGTTGTTGTTTGACTTCCTTTAATATACTGCATATTAGCCTCTTATCAGGTGAACAGTTTGTATATGTTTTCTCCCACTCAACAGGTTGTCTCTTTACTCTATTGTTTCTTTGCTGTAAAGAAGCTTATTAGTTTAATATAGTCCTATTTGTCTATTTTTATCTTTGTTTCCTGTGCTTTTGTGGTCTTAGCCACAAAATGTTAACCTCGACCAATGTCCTGAAGTGTTTCCTCTATGTTTTCTTCTAGTTTTATAGTTTCAGGTCTTTTGTTTAAGTCTTTAATCCATCTTGAGTTAATATTTGTATAAAGAGATAAGGTTCCAGTTTCATTCTTCTGCATAAGGATATCCAATTTTCCCAGCACCATTTATTGAAGACGGTATCCTTTCTTCATTGAATATTCTTGGTGCCTTTGTCAAATATCAGTTGGCTGTAAGTATGTGAATTTATGTCTGGATTCTTTGTTCTGTTCCATTGGTCTATATGTCTGTTAACACCATGCTGTTTTGGTTATTGTAGCCCTGTCATATAGTTTTAAGTCAGATAGTATGATGTCTTCAGCTTTGTTCTCTTAGCTCAGGATTGTTTAGCTATTTGAGCTCTTTTTTTCGTTGTTGTTCATTTGTTTCATATGAATTCTAGGAGGTCTTTCACTTCCTTGGCTATATTTATTCCTAGATATTTTATTTTTGTAGCTGTCGTAAATGGAATAGCATTCTGGATTTCTTTCTCAGCTATTTCATTGTTGGTATATAGAAATGCTACAGATTTGTATATGCTGATTTTGTATCCTGCAACTTTACTGAATTTATTTAGCAGTTCTAAGAGTCTTTTGCTGGGGTCTTCAGGGTTTTCTAGATATAAGATCATATCATTTACAAAGAGTGACCATATATAATCTGTTTTTAATGGATGCTTTTTAAATACAGAGCCTCATTCTAGTAAATATGTATTGTCACAGTTTTGACATGTTCGTTTTATTTTTCTAGTGACCCTTAAAATAAATACCAAGCAATTTAAAATGTTTGTTCCTGCATTAACTGGAATAATCACACACTGGGAAACATAAAATTATGGCACAAGTTGTAGTTTAGGGTATATTGAGGTAGAAAACTGACGCCTACCTCTAGTACCTACCACTTTTGGCTTTACCTTTATTTCCCTATTTTTCAATTCACAAAGATATAAACCTTAAAAGGGAAAACCGTGTGGAGTATCTAGATATATGAGACCAGGTCAACCCTTCGGTTATGAAAAATGTCACATGTTCCACTGTGATGGTTAATTTTGTTTGTCAACTTGGCTGGGCCATGGTGCCCAGATATGTGGTCAAACATTATTTGAGATGTTCTTTGTGAGTGTTTTGAGATTAAATTAAATAATTTAATATATTTAAATCATTTAACTTTGGGGAAAGCAGATTGCCCTTCGCAATGTAGGTGGGCCTCATCCAAGCAGTTAAAAATGTGAATAGAACAAAAGACTACCGTCTGCAGAGCAAGAGATTACAAAGCAGCTTTCAGACTTGAACTGCAATATTAGCTCCTTCTGGGTCTCCAGTCTGGCAGCCTCTTCCATCAGATTCTTGACTCACTAAGTCTTCACAATTCCAAGAGCCAATTCCTTAGAATAAATCTTTAATATATATATATATACACATCCTCTTGGTTCTGTTTCTCTGTAGAATCCAGAGCTTACATATGTGGAAAAGTTTATTCATTTTACATTATACCAATCAGTTACTGAACAAACATTGCTTGGGGAACTACTTGTGCTTTGAATGATACCAAAAAGTCCATAAACTATAATGTAGCTCTTGTCCTCAAGGGGTTGACAATCTGTTTGAGGGAACAGTATGCATGCAATAAGATCACCACTAACCCCAAACAGCAGAACTTGTGTCAATATGTCGCCATGGAACACAGAAGCTATATTCAATTAAGAAGGAGAGTATCCCGGGCTTGGTGGGGTTAAGGCTGTGGTTCTCTCAGTGTGGTCACCAGACCCAGCATCATCAGCATCATGTTATAATTTATTACAAATGAAAATCCTCAGGCCCCACTTTCAATCTACTGATTCTGAAACTCTGGGGTAGAGCCAGCAATTATGGTTTAACAAGCCCTCCAGGTGATTCTGATGCACGCTGAAATGAGAACCATTGGGTTTAAGAAAATCTCATGGAGGAGGCGACATTTTCACCAGGCCCTGAAGGCTGAGCAACATTCAGAGGAGTAGAGAGGGAAGACAATTCAACTTGGAAAAACGTCGGGAAGAGACACGTGAGTAAAAGAAACGTGTATAAATATTGGTCAAGAGATGGTGAGGACACTGACAAACATGACTCGAATGGTTTGAAAAGGAGTGTACAGTTACAATCGGCTCGTTTGAAGGTAGATACGTTCAGAATGGAGCTATTTTGGACTTTCTGCTTAAGGGGACCAGACTGGGTTTCAAAGATAAAACATGACCTGTATTCTATTTTCTTAGAAATGTTTGCCTTCATCTTCCCGTCTAGCGCAGTGTTTATTAAAGTGCAAGCCAAAGGCTCCCAGCATCTGAATCACTGGGAGTCTGCCTAAATAAGCACATCACCTGGCCCCACCTTTATCTACTAAATCAGAACATCGGAGATATGGATGATAAAATGACATTGTACAAAAGAGTACTCCAAGCAATCCTTATGACTCAGTTGAATACTGCCCCAGGGGTCCCCAAACTACTGTCTGCTGCCTATTTTTGTACACTCTGCAAGATAAGAATGTTCTTTACATTTTTAAGGGGTTGAAAAAAATAGGACTCTTTTGTGACATGTGAAAGTTTTAAGGTATCAAAATCATTGTGTCCCTAAATAAAGTTTTATTGGAACACATCCACAGCCATTCATTTTTGGCTATGGCTGCCTCCATGCTGCTGCAGCAGCAGAGTTGAATAATTGCAGCAGAAACCTTACGGTCTACAAAGCCTTAAGTATTTACTACCTAGCCTTTCATAGAAAAGGTTTGCTTTTGCCAGCCCTAGGTGATCCAGAAGATCTGTGTGATTTTAGATTTCTGATCTGCTGGTGCTGATAATGGGGATGGGTACAAATGCCCCCTTGGAGCTAAGAGGAGGTGAAAATTCTAGAGCTTCCTGGCTTCCAGATAGCAGACACTTAGAGTCTCTTGATGCCAAGAAAGGAAGACACTTGGAGGGGCTCTATGCAGATGAACATCTCCAGATTAGGAGTCTTATATTGGGAGGAACAAGGTATTTTATCTCCTAGTGACAGGTCTGGTTATTATGGTAATGGGAGAGGGCTAAATTGGGAAACATTGAGAAATACTGTAATTGAAGGCATTTTTTTCCTGTAAGTTATGAATGTGACCTGGAAAGAGATCCCTTCAAATCGGACAAGTTCAGGATGAGGTAGGCTGCATGACGTCAGTAAAATTTTCTAGGATTCTGTGAACCAAGCTTGTCTTTGAATTTTCTGCATTAACCCTAGAGCAACAATAATGTGTGGCTGCTGATAAAGGAGCACTAGATCAAGAAATAGGTAAAAGGAAAATTCTGGAAGGATTTAAATTCTGCAGTAAGAGATCTTGTTTTTATTATGTGGCCAGGAAAAATACAGATGGTTAGGGTTGGACGCAGTCCATCTCAGAATCTCTCACTCACTCACTCACACACACACACACACACACACAGAAACACACACCCAGAGTGAGAGAGAAGACAAGCAGACAAGAACACTGGAGTTCAGCTCAGACCCACAGCTAGGATGGTGGCTAAGATACCAGTGTTTTATACAAAACTCTGTTACCTCATTCAACGCAGCCCCAACGCAGTAGATGGGGGCTCTGTAGTCTTTAATGGGGTGAGCAGAAAAACCTCTCTTGACAGGCACAGTGAGTCTCAGCTTTAAACTCTGTGGCATAGCTGTGAACTCCCCAGAGAAAAAGACAACCAATGAAACTGCCCCGCAAAGAGCAATTAGCATTTCTGAGACAGAACTCAGCTTCCTCTGAGGCAGAGAGACCTAAGCACAAACAGCACCAAATATCATAAGCTCTCTGCACAAAAACAAAGCAAAGGTATTCTTTTCATGTGTCAGGGTGGGGCTCTCAGGTCTGCATTGGCCTTTCACCATCGTGATCAGAAACACGAGTTGCTGCTGTAAAGGTCAGCAGCGTGCAGAGCTTGTTTCTACCCTGGTGAGGAGAGTTTTCCACGACCGAAGACTCTAATTGGTTGCTGATGACTCACAGATGCTGAAGTCCACAGGCAGAAGCACTTGATTGGCTGTCACTCTGTTTCAGCATTCCCGGCCATGCGGGTCTGTAATGAATGGTATAGAGGGAGCAAAAGCTATCATTTGAATCAATTAATGTGATGAGAAGGGGTAGGGGGAGCTATCTTCTCCCACACACCTAACCTAATAGCTATTTCTGCTGCTTCATTTCATCACTGCTGCATTAGAGGATGCCTTTAAGAAAAGTAGTTCAGTAGATAGGAAACTTTTGAATGCTACGTAAATGTCAACTGTTTTTATTGTTGTTTTTCCTCTGCTTACATCAGTGAGGTGAGGGTTACAAGCAGCAGGACAAATACAGAAACAGTCGTGACGAAAATTCAAGGATGACTCTGGCCAACAGAAAGGCTGGGGGATGCGAAATTGAGCCTCTGGGACCCAGTTCTAATCTTAGCCTGGTTTTGACGCTTGTCTCAGAAACCTGCAACAGGCATCTACGAGATAGATTTTCTTTCTTTTTCTCTCTCATCTCAGTGCTGTTAATTTCCACAGGACTTTGAAGCTGGGGCTCTCAGACCACACAGTGGAATCTTTCATACATACACTGCGTTTCAAATGCTTGATTGCTAGATCATAAGATAATTAGCGTGAGTATAGGGCTCAACATGCAATATTCATTTCGTACTCATGGCAACATGCAAGTAAATGCTATTATCCATATAAATGATGAAGAGACTGAAAATCAGAATGGCTAGGAAAGTTGCACAAAGTTTTTGGGAAGGTAGGAAAACCCATGGGGACCCCAGCACCTGCCTACTGATGATGGAAAACAAGAAAGCAATAACCCCCAATGGTCAGGGAGTGTAGCACTCAGAGTTCTGATTTATGGACCCTTGAGTCTAGACTTCTTTACTAAACACTTATGGAGCCTTCTGTGTGTCACATCTTGTATGTGTTGGAGTATAAAAATAATTGAGATGTGGATTTTCGTTTCAATATGCTTACAAAACAGGGAAGGGACTCATATGTTAAGGCAAAGAGAGGGCTTTGCCCAGGGTGGCATGAGAGCATAGAGGAAGAGCAGCTTACCAGCTGTGGAGGTTAAAATGTTCAAACCACTTAATGGTTGTGGATCCCAGCTTCACCATCTTCATTTAACTTTGGCCTAGGCAGAGATTATTGACATGGTGTCCATGGATAGTTATCAGGAATTCTTTGAAGCTCCTCAAAATGTACATTTTGATCCATATGTGCATTTCTAGATAAGAAAAGGACCAGGTTCATATTGATGAAGACTCTAAGAGTTCTTCCACTTCTAACAACCTAGATATTTCACCAAGTATCAAGCCAGGATAGATAGAAATGAAATAATACTGTATTGATAACTTTTTCTAGAAAATGTAGCATAGAAAAGTGGTATATAGTTGAAATGATATTTTTAACCAACTATATATCCTTTTAGAAGACTTCAAATCAAAAGTCTCACGGTTACTAAGAGAGCATTAAAACCAGAGTTTCTATGGAGAGGTTATGCCATTGAGAAGTTTTGCTGTAAAACTGCCAGAAAACAAAACAAACAGAACAAAAAAACTGAAGGGCACACCTGGGATTTCAGAATAGCTTTATTTTCTGCAAAAGATATTAAAGGCTTTTATTTACTTTGGAGAGATAGTTAACCCTATGGAACCATTAGGGGCCAATAAGCCATTGAATCCAGATGAATTACCTCTGTGAAAGTTAAAGAATGCACTGAGGGAGGTTAAAGAGCATCTGGCTGAGAATCCTTTTATAACTCATAATCCCAGCCAGTCCAATTCTCGTTCCGGCAGTCTTCCAGGTCTCACAGCTGGAGCCTCCTAACCATGACCTACAGGCTCAGCCAAGCCTGGGCACTTGGAGGCTGGAAACAAAATGTTCTTAAGTTGGGGACAAATTAAGGATCCCGGATCATGAGTTTGGGAGCTCCATGTTTTTTCAACCTTGTGTCCTGCTCTGACCTTAGATCAAAGTTCTACAGTCGTAGCTTCGGGTTGCTCTTTAATTAGTGATTTTAGATTTTGCCATTTGACATGTAGGGCTCTGCTTTGGTTCCAGATAATTATCTAGCAGAATTCTAGAGTCCCTTGTTGATTCACCACTTTCGTTCTTGAGATTAGGGTCTGTATGAGAGGCACACTCAATCATTGCTCTATCTGCATTCACTGCTGTGACACCACAGGCTATCAGACAGCCTTCCTAAACTAGCCTCTATTTCTTCTTCCTCATTTTGACTCCAAGCTCTTCTAACCTCACAACTTGACTGCTCTTGGCCGTACCATGATTTGTGTATTTAGTACCTTGGCCTTGGTCATGTCCTGTGTAGCCCCTCCCTATGCTGCCTGATCCCTTGTTCTGCCCCAAAGAAGGCTGGATGTGGTATCTGGGCTATTAAACAGGGAACACAGTACAATGCCAAATGGTGTATTATAAAACAATGTATTATGAGAAAAGACAAGAATTTGCCATATTAACAAAAGCTCAAAAGCAAATTTAGGAAGTTTAGAGATCAGAAGATCCATTTTAAACCACGAAGTGTTGTGGAAGAGTGTTTAGGGAAAGGATTATGTAGCATTAGAAATGCATAATGGTTAACAAATCATTACTGACTTATAAAAAGTCTCACCTTGATAAGCATGTGTTATTTTAATAAGTGCTATTCTAGAAGCAAGATAAAAGCAAATTAAGGGACCTCATTTATTTCCCCTAAAAGCCTAATGCCATTCCACCCAAAAGAATAATATGTGATGACAATCATATACACATTTACATGGCATTAAATAAATGGCTTGAAAGCTATTATAGGGTTGAAAACCAAGACTGAGGGACAGAAATCACTGTCAAATGATGGCAGCTGAGGACTTGGATGCTGAAAAGACTGTTGGCAACTATTCATCTGTTGGCTGGATAATAACGGAATATGTAACATTCTGAGTAGCTAAATATTTGCAGTTGGGAGGTGGGAGAGAGTGACTTGTGCCTCGAGTTCAATAAGAGCAATATTTGAAAGCTGACATCCTCTATTTAATCTCTTTAGAATGAAAACTAGAAGGAAGCATAGGCCCTCTGCAAGAGTGTGTTTTACTGGGATTAGTAAAAAGGGATGGATTTGCTTCAAAGAATTAATAGCATTCATTAAATAAAGGGCATATGAGACAGTATTAAATATTCAGAAGCAGACTGGGAGAATAAAAAAATCAGATTCTGGAACTAAGTCCACCATTATTAACCAGCTGTGTGGTGCTGGACTACCTCATGCCTCAGTTCCCCTATGTGTAGAAAAAGGTGATTGGTCACTAAGCTCTCTAAGAACCTCCTGCCTCTAAGACTTGTTTTGATGGAGTTCCATGACATGCCTGTGAATCCTATTTAGTGACTCGTGCTCATCCTCGGATTGCGATTTCCCCCAACACCAGCACAAAATTGCAGTATTTATTGCCTGATCTTCCCTCATCTCAATTCTGCACCTGTTTCCCCCATTTCAGTAACTACGCTGTCACTGTGCCACCACTGCTTTGTGTCTACTGGAAAAATAATTTACACTGAGGAGCTATTGGACAGATGAGTCACCCTTCCCACATGCATTGATTTTTCCAAATAAGATCAGGAAGAAAGCAATGCATAACACCAAGAAGTGAGTGGTTGGTGCAAAGAATTCAGGCATCAGAGGAGGAAGAGGAAATATTGGAGGAGGAGATATTTTTGTGAGGGAACCTTCCAGAAGACAATTCCACTACTGTAAATTCCCTTGCCCCTCTTTCTTCTGCCTTCTATCCCAGAGCCTGAATCATAGTACCCCCACTGGTTCAGCAGTGATCAATATTAACATAGATGTAATAATGTAAACAGCATTTTTATTTAAATAATAGAGGATGGAGATATGCAGAGGGCTATAAGTGAGTTCAAGCTTTACTATATTTAAAAAGTCATAGATAAAATTTAAATTTGGCAAATACAAAGTACCAGCATTCATAAATGAACAGATATTTGTTAAGTACCTGTTATGGACCTGGCATTATTCCAGTCACCAGTGCTACAATTGAATGATATGCAGACAAAAACTCCTGCCCCTATAAAACTTAAACATGGGTGGAGGAAAGAGATTAATCAAGAGAAATACATAAAATACAGGGTATATAATATAGTAATAAGTGAAAGAAATAAGCCTTGCCACAGTGAGTGCCAGTTGCCACTTTAGCTAGAGAAGAAAGTTCATTGAGATGCCGACTTGTGGAGAAAGACTTTGAGAAGGTAAGGGAGTGAGTCTTGCATATAGTACCAGGAAGAGCATTCCAGGCACAGGAAACAGTTCGTGCAAAGTCTTCCTGGTGTGTTGAGGAAAGAGGCCAGCCAGGTATGTTTGATGAACACATGCCTCCTGTGTTTGTGGAACAGCAAAGAAACCACTGTGGCTGTAGAAGAATAAGTAAAGGGGAGGGGTGGGCATTGAGGTCAGAGAAGTAAGGGGTCATGTCAGTAAGGGGTCATCAATTAGAAATATTAAAGTAAATACCAAAAGAAATACCTCAGTTCAGTATGGTAGTATATAGAGAACAGAATAGTTATGTGGGGAAGAGACAGCAGTTTTGTGTTACAAGCCTCTAAGCACTGAAGTTGTGTGCTTAAAGTCTTTGAGAAAAACAAATTATTTTTCTAACGCATCCAATTATGTGCAGAGAATAGTGTGGCAGAAAATGCACTGTAGAAGTTTAAGCTACAAGTGATCCCTAAAACCTGGCTTGTGGGAATTCTTCTCAGAACATACGGAACTTTCACTGAGACTTGAAGGATGGTTATCATTTGGAAAGATGGAAAGGAATTTAAGAATGTCACCATAGGACTCCAAAAGACCTGGGAGAGAATGTAGCACAGCTACCTCATTTACCTGGTTATGAGGACAAGATTTAGAAGGGAATAAAATAATTTGCAAGGTCTCACAGCTGGTTACTGGCACAGCTAGGACAACAACGTCTGTCTTCTTTCTCCCCCATAAATGCTTTATCCCATTAACCATAAAGCCTTTCCTTCAAACCTTCTCCACTCTCCTCAAACCTTTGATCTCATCACCTGCTGCCCTCACCCTCTGCAGATGATCTAGCTTCTTCACAGAAAATGGAAACATCAGGCCAGAATTACCTCTACTTCTGATCATCAAGTCTGGATTCCCTCTAGTCCTTTCCTCCTCCCATCCTTCTTCAACAGAAGATGTGCATGACTGAGGGTTCTGATCTCACCTTTCCCTGTGGAAATTCTGGGAAATTACTTCTGTGGCTGCTGTTTCCCAATTTCCTTTATGGACTACTCTTTTCTAGCAAATTTGTAATTGTTGATCTTTTCAGGGCTATAATTGGGCCTCTTTTTTTGTTGTTGTTCTTCATATGTCCTATGGGCAAGTTTACCCATAAACACAGCCTTCTCCTCTTCATGCTGATTAGCTCCTAAGTCCATAGCATCTGTTCCTTTTTCTTACTTTCAGACTTGTGACCTACAACCTATCAGGTATCTGCACTTGAATAATCCATGAGCACCTCAAATGAGTCTAATGAAATTATCAATTCACCTGTTTCTCCTCCTTGGTTCCTTATTACTTATAACGTATTACCTAGTTCCTTAGTACGATCTACCTGATGGCTAAAGTCAGAAACCTGAAAATCATCTGAGATATTTTTCCTCATGCTTCCATCCATTCAACCAGCAAGCCCAGTCCATTCCACTTCCCAAACAGCTCCAACTGTTGCCACTACCACTTATATTACCATTAAACTAATTCAGACTTCTCTCTTTTTGCCTGGATCACAGCTGTAACCTCCTAACAGGGCCCTCAACCTTTTTTTTTTTTTTTTTTTTTTTAATCAGACGAGTTAAGGTTAGTGAAATGGAAGCCACTGTATTTATGCAAAGGTATAATGGTTTTAATGTATGAAATAGTGCTCCATAATTGTTGGGGGAACTGGAAGAGCAAAGGATAAGGAAGCTGAC
Source organism: Piliocolobus tephrosceles (assembly GCF_002776525.5). NCBI lineage: Eukaryota > Metazoa > Chordata > Mammalia > Primates > Cercopithecidae > Piliocolobus > Piliocolobus tephrosceles. The sequence goes on from NC_045456.1 coordinate 821,164, forward strand.
ATTGAAGACCAGGGAAGCTGATGCCTAAAGACTCAGCCTGAGGCACTTAAATTGGTGGCTCTTAGCAGCTCACCAGGAAGCTGCTGTGAATGTCATGTTTTCTCATGGTTTTTACTGCAACCGCTTCAAGAGAATAATTGTTTTGCCTTCTTTTCTACCTTCAAAATCCTGCATAACTTCCTCTCATTAGCAAACTATAAGGTAAATAACATAATATTCTGGGAAATGTAGTCCTGTCTTCTGTGATGGAGAAGAGAACTCAGAAGGGGTTGCAGTGAAACGGATCAGTCAACAGAAAATCCATCTTACCCCTAAATTCTATTTTCCTAAAGTGCAGTCAGATCTTTCTATAAAAATAGGTGATCATATCATTCTGCTTAAAAACCTTCAATAGTTCATCATTCCTTTTGGGATAAAAAGAGATACTTTAATATCACTCACAAAACTCTTACATAATCTTGCCCCAGCTTATTTCTTTTACTGATTTCTACTTCTTAGTTATCTTTAAAACCTCCCAAGCTAGTTTTAAATGAATGTTTGAATGAAGGATCCTAAATGGAAACAGTTCTTACATTATTGGTTGGAGGTGATCAAGTTTGGCCAGAGAGGGACAATCTTTTGAATAACATTTAAAACTAAACAAATAAATTTGGACTTGACATGATAGGAAATAGGTCATTGAGTAAAAGAATGACTTTAATGGAAGAAATATCTTTAAATAATTTGGTCTTGGATATTACAGAGTAGAAATCAAAAGACGTATAACTAGGACTTTAATAGAGGAAAAATAATGCGTTATTACTCTTGTGTTATTACATTCCTAAGATAAGGGAAACCGCCTCATAATCCTTTTGATAGAAGAATTAGAAGAATTAACTGGCCTTGGTAGCAAAATAATGGAGAGGAGGAAATTGACAGGTTTCTGATTTGCAAAGATGCTGATACGACTGACTTAAGGAAGTCTAAACTGGGGAGGAGAAACGATAGATACAACAGAGTTGAGGGGATGCTGCAAACAGATTGTTATTCAGCTAAGTAATGCCCAAAAGTTAGCTGCTAATTATGCTAAAACCATCCAGCTGATCTGAATTACCCATATAATTGTGTTGCTTCATACTCTCACTTTGCCCACGGAAAAGAGCCTCAGAACTGAAAATGCTTGATTTTACTCTTTGCCAATTCCAAAGCATCTTGTTAAACAGAAAACGTTCCCCAGCACAGCAGAGTTTAAGCTCAGTGCTCTCTCTCCTTTTATGGAATGTGCACTCTTGACTACTGGTGCTGTCAAAAGCTAAAGAGAAAGTCACCTGGATTTGTGTGACAGAACTTCCTTTTTGAACTTTCTTTTTCATCTTCCAGAGAGAATCCACAAAATCATTTGAAATAGAATCAGCAGTTCAAAATAAAAGGTGGACGCTTAGGAAAATTGGATTCTTAATTGACAGATAATTTACTTTAAAAAAAAAAACCAAGTAAATGCTAATTAAGTTTACAGCAATATTAAGAAGGAATGTTCAGAAGGGATAAAATTCTTTATTTGTTTATAATATTGAATTAGCATATTAAAAAATAACGGAATCATTCTTCTGCGTCCTTCCAGGATTTTGCATCATTATCATTCAGTACTTCAAAGAGACATAAGTCATTTTCTTGCCATACAACCACCAGTGTATGAGGGGGAGGAAACAGAAATGTCTGCCCTCATCAGAGAGTAAACATCTACCTGGACCTCTTGGGGAAATCAGAGATGGGGAGAGGGCAAAGGAACGAATTCTGTCTTACAGATTGTTCATGTGTGGCTTCCTGGACTAATTGAAAGGGGGTAAAGCCAGGATGTGCTTAGGGTACCAGTGAACAGAGCCTCTCCAACCATGGAGCAGTCTTCACTCTCTCTGCATGGCTTGGGGAGAAACCAGAGGAGATGCCCCCTTGCATTAATGTGGTTATATCTTTGTTCAAGTCAGATGTTTGCTCTTAGAGAGTCAGCTTAGGAGAAGGGTTCATACCCAAAATGACACCCTCCTTCTTCCTAAGATGCCAGTAGGGCCACTAATGATTGATGATTGAAAACACACACAGAATCCTTTCACATTGATCATTATGGAGAGACTGATATTTTAAAATATGGTAGCTAAACTGATAGCCTTTTAATTATTATTTTAGTGCCACTATTATGTTGTTATATGACCCATTTCTTTGCATGAGTTTTAACCATATTGACCTTTGGGTTGCCATGCCATCTACACTCCCTACAGAAAAATAACTTAGGACTTAGAAACATACTATAAATACAGTGGTATAAATCAATAGATCTGTATTCTTTACAGAGTATAAATAATTTCCCTTTATAAACAATAGTGGAGTTTGGATTGGTGATATAGCCTGTGGGCTTGCCAATCCCAGCAGTAAGCACGTTGACATTGGCAGAAATGTTTTTTAAAAAGTTTTCTGACTGTCCCTGAAGTACAGTTGAATCTTTACCAAATTTCCGGAAACCTATTCTTATATAGGCATAACAGTCTTTTAAAGAAACAAAAATATACTCTTTAGTCAATAAAGCAACCAAAGACTTGTTTATTGCAATGTAGTTATAAATTCCCAAATGGTGTGACTGACTTAGTGTCACTTTTGAAAATAAAGGCTTTAAAACACCAAGCTAATACCAATGCATGACCATCACTACATATTTTCAATATATACTGTTTTATAACATTGTTTATTTCCTGCTTTCATCAAATAATTTAATATAGAGCCTAACATGGTTAGTAGGCAACTGGAATGAGGTATAATAGAAGTCAGTGTGCTGGAGTGGATCATGCCTGGACTAGGCATCTAAAGACCTGGATTCAAGTCCTGGCTCTGCCACTTCATGGTGTATAGCAGATGCTCTCAGTGCCCTGCCCATACCTCCTCACTCTTATCACATCAGTGCACAAGGCCCCGCCTCCTGCCTTCCAGCATCTGTACTGGTACCTTTTGAGAAAATTTGAGAGCATTCTTGTGCTACTATAGCTCACCCCATTGCCAGTGCAGCAGGCTGGAAGTTCTGAGGTATTATTGCCTCCCGGGAGCAGCCCTCAAGCAATGGTATACAAACTCCAGCTCCATCACTTTGAGGGGGACAACTCTGAGGCACCAGTTCTACATTGACTCCCAGAGTTTCTCCAATAGAATTAAGTTCAAACCCTCACAGTTGCAGCTGCCTTGATTGTGTACCCTGTATTGACTTTCTGCCCTTCCTTGTCTCATTTTTGACTCACAGTTGCCTATGGTAGAACTCAAAATAAGACATAGTTATTGGACCTAAGAAGGTCATGCAACCACTCAGTATCTCATGTCGTAAATGACAAAATTTAACAAAGCTTCTTCCAATTATAAAATTCTAAGATTTTTATTATCCTCCCTGCTTGTCATCTGGACTTTGAGAGAAGTATCTGAAATTTATAACGAAAGACTATTTACTGACAATGGTGACCAATTTGTGATTTTCTTAACTCCTTTCCAAACTGCAGAAAATAGGAGAGAGTCTCCGCTTAGACAATGGAGATGCTCAAAAGGGATAGCAATGGGAAGTCACAGAAGACATTCTTTTCTAGCATATAGTCCCAGTTTTTGGTCTCTGCATTGTTTGATAGCAAAATTAAACCTTAACAAAAACAATTCATTATTCTGCATATACCATAAAAAGCCATTAAGAGACTGTTTTTAGAAAAAATGACAAATATAGTCCCTCTATGACAACTCATATACTTGACAACATGTATACTTGATATCCTCATCCTTTAATTAGTGGCATCCTTGCAGCATTCCTATGAGGTAGGGAGGGCAAAGATGAGTAGCTCAGTTGTCAGATAAGAAAACTGAAGCTGAAAAATGTTTAGTGACCATTTGGGAGCTGAAACCTTTTGTTTCTGTCATCTGTACATTTTCTGCCACATTCTATTTCTTCATGTTACCCAACAGTTTTATTATATACTAAAAGTGTCTCTATTCTCTTTGGTAAATTTTCTTTTTAGGATTCCTATTTTGTGGAATGTAGTAATAATAACATTTGAAATCTGTTTTATGGGAAAGATCATTTCCCACTCGGAAGATGAGCTGGGAATGAATGTTCCATTGCAGATTCTTTTTGGTACTTTTGGCACTTTATTATATTAAGCGTGTTCTTATCCACAGTATCTCATAGCATTACTATTTAGGCATATTATGCCTGATATTGGACAACATACTCAGAGAAGGATGTAATAAATGAGATTTCAGGGATTCAAAGAAGAATCCTATTTACCTCCTTCACCTGTCCTACCTGCTAGTGGATTTCTGAAATGTTCCACCACTTTAGCTGAACAGTTTGATCCCTGCTAAAATAAAAATATCCTTGACATGTGTCACAGTGGAATCTGTTTCCAGTCATTTTCACTATGAATAATTTTAAGTCCATTTCTGAAAACAGATTTGGTAGAGGAAAGGGAAGGACCATATAAGGAAGAAAGGTAGAGGAACAATGGGGATGGGGATGGAGACCAAAAGAACGTGGAACAGCATACTGGCATATCTGACTTCACTGTCTGCCTGAGTCCTAGACAGAGACTCACAGAATAAATGTACTGTCCATGTCAAGGGAAAGTCATTTACTTTCGTGAATCAAAGTTTTCTCATTTATAAATGATGTGTTAGGACTACATGATCTGCATGTTCTTTCACCTCTAGGATTCTATTGTTCTTTGCTTCCATTGATCACATACTCCCATGGACATGATAACAAAGATGAATGACAAAATCCAGTTGGCTTCTGTTTTCCTGGATATTAACTAAGAATCAAAAAATGGTAGTGAGATTTTGTGTTTGAGCATGTATTCCACAAAAGAGTCTTCAAAATAAGAAATGAGTAACGGCAAACTAGAGAACTAACAGTATGCATTATTTGCAAATAGTCTTGTGTATGTGCTTATAATGGGCCCCCAGCAATTTGACAAGGTACACAAAACTGAAAGGTATATCTGGTATGCTGTGCCTGATTTTTCATCCAGCTTTAACTTGGAGGCAAGTAAAAGGCTGTATGAGATACCTAACCAGAAGGAAGCAATATGTTGCTTACTATCACTCATCATTCACTCACCACTTTCTATTTTTCCATGTGCCAAGTGCTGTGATCAGTGCTTGGGTTTTCCCAGACATGAGGCCTGAAACAAGGATTGAAGTGCTAGTGGTTTCTGGATGTTTCAGGGAGTGCTGGTAGGGGAGTAGGGATGTTGTACAGGAAAGGGATGGCAGCTGGTAAAAGGTACATTATAAAACCAGCTACCACTGCATGTGACTAGAGCTTAATCCTGCAAAGAAACTCAGGGAAACTGTAAAACATATGCATCGGATTTATCCTATCAAAGGGTCAAGGGAGATGGGGTATTCCACAGCTCCCACCAGTTACTAACTATAAGCTTCTCTTGTGAGATGGTAATTCTCCAGCACTTCTGGCCTCCACGTGGCAGGCAAGGTAAGCACTGATGGGCAGACAAAGCATAGCTCTTCAGCAAAAAACACAGGTAGGAAGTAAGTAGGAGTAGCCTTCACTGAAGCAATAAAGATGAAGGGATGTGGGTAGGATACCAACAACATCGCTACACAAGAATCCTCTCAATACATCCTTACCACCATCCTATGAGATAGGAACTATCACTCCATCATACACATCAGAAGACTGAGCTTCAGAGGCTGTAAGTGCCTTATAAGATGTAGACTTGAGATTGAAATCAAATAGGTGACAAAAACCATATTGTTAGACACTTACGTATGGTGCAAAAAGGAGAAAATGTGTCATCTATGTCATTACTTGACCCAAATGCTCCTCCTCCTATGAAGTACTCTTTGATTTTGTTATCTTTCTTCCTGTGTTACCACAGACCTTTCTTAGTTATTTGAGAACAGTTATCACAGCTCTCTGTAATTAACTGTTTTGATTTACTCTGCTTACTAAATAGGAGTTTCTTGGGGAGACAAATAACATTGATTTCTTCATTTTTTTATTCCCTTATACACAAAGAATTGGCATATAGAAGACCCTCAATTAATGCTGATAAAATGCCTATGCCAGATTTTTTTGGTAGAGGCTCAAATTGACAGTAATTTGCCCATTCAAGGCAGCCAACATTGATCGAATCCCTGCTATGTGCTAAGGAAGAAATAGACACAGAAATGAAAGAAAATAAATGTTGCTGAAATGCAGAGTTATATGTGTAAAACTTGTTTGTCTCTTTTCCAAATATTTCTACTCAGTCAACTCAGGTTTGATTAAATTTTTGTAGGTCTTCCAATGTCAAGAAAAAGCAGTCTTTTTAATCTCATTTTACTCATGTGTGATAAACACCAAGAAACATGTAAATGCTGAAATCTATTTAATTTGCTTTATACAAGCTGGGGCGGTGTATGAATACCTGGTTCTAAGATTCTACATTTTATGGCACTATTTATTTCTGGTGTCAAAATGAACCTATTCAAATATACACTAAAATTCTGTTTGCAAACTGGGGCCCATGCTTCTTTTGGCTGCTGATATACCTCATTGAGTATAGGACAGGAGGGCAGTAATTTTCTACATATTTCTACTGCACAGCAAGGAGTAGTTAATTTCCAGGTGCATATTGCTTTAATTTCAGTTAGGCCAATAATTTTTTGAATACAGTGCCAGGGTCCTCTCTGCCGGAGGCTATAATTTTATAAGAGCAGAACTCATGAAAGTGTGTGGGAGAGATTAGTGGGCGGGCCTGAAACGCTTTCTTTCTCACTTTGTGCTGTGCAAAGCCTCAGGCAGAAGGTTTAGGAAGTAGTTTCATTTGGAGACATTGATCGAATTTGGATGAACTCTGGAGAAAACTCAGATTTTGTTTGAAGTTTAGTCATTGGAATCGGGAAGGGGATCTCGTGTACGGGAGATGATGTGTCAAGAACATTCAGGCCCCATGTTGTGCTTCTCTTCTACTGCTCTCTTGTACTTCCTTCTTTTTTGAAGGAATATTGATTCTTAATTTGATTGGGGTTAAAAATGAAGAGTAAGTTTATTCCATGCCAGTCAGAACCTCTCACAGAACATGTGAAAAGTAGCAAACCAGTGATAATCCTTGGAAATTTGTTTAAAAAGCCAAATGCATGCACAGGGGACAAAGTGCCTAATACTGGCCCAGAACCCTAAGGGGTTTATGTAACTGGCTGCATTGGCACAGTGGCAAATGCCAGCAGGAGGCCAGTGTGTCATGATACCCGCTGAAATTGTAAGTGGGCTGTCAGAGATCATAGCATATTTATGCTGTATGGTTTATAGAAAAGGACACATCCCAAATACAGAATGACCCAGAGTCCAAGTTATCAAGTTGGAAGTGTATATCTCATCTGTCTCATCTTTTTTGGCATGGAGATTGCCAGGGAGACTGGGGGAAGACACCGTGAAAAACATTTCCGTGTCACAAGTACTCATCCAGCAAGTCTGTGGTGCCTACAGGGTGATATTTCAGTGTTTTCAGTGATTAAAACTCACAGTCAAACCCATTAGAGAGTCATAAAATCAATTTCGTGGGTAGCAACTGGATTTTTAATGAGATATAGAATAGAATGAAAGAGAATAAAGTACAGCAGATTGCATCTTATACAGGAAGGGTATTATTATATAAAGCTTTGAAAAATGTGCATTAATATATGCATGAATATATGTTTATGTATATATTCATTTATATGTAGATACAGATACATACTTGTTATATGCATGAGATTGACAAGTGGGCTAAGACATGGTAGAAATGCATTTTTTACTATGGATTACTATTAAGATAGTTTAAAAACCATTGTGGTAGATCCTAACACAAATACAAATAAATGTAACCCACACATAAATCCCTGCTCTTCAGAATATTACCTAGTTAGAAATAAGGCACATGAAGGAAAAGGAGACAACTATTTGTTTTATTCATCACTTACCAAAATCAAGGTGCATAAGTTATCCCATCTTGTTCTCTTGAAAATCTTAGACGCAGGAGTTTTTGTTATCATCTTATAGAAGAAATGAAATAATTTGATCAAGGCAAGGCAACCCAGCCTAAATAGGTAGAGTCTATAGCCTGGTCTAATGGTTAACACCACAATTTCCTCTATATCTTACCACCTTCCTGAAAAGGTGGCAAATGTGTATGAAATGAGTAATGTGAACAGGAAGAAACTTGGAAATTTTAAGAAGATAGAGGATATTATTAACTGTCAAGGGGAGGGATGGGGAGGTTCCATGGACCAGGTAGGATTTGATTTTAACTGGAGTCAGGAGGAAAGAAAACAGGAATGAATTCCAAACAGTGGATAGGATATAAATGAAGTCTTAGAGTAGGGAATAAGCATGGAATGCTTAGGACCCAGGAAAGCAGACTGATCTGATACAGGGGAAGATACGTGTTTGGAGAATGAAGTGGGAAAAGGCTGGATACAAGTTGGCCCTGTGTGAGATTGATCACATACCATGTGCCAGGCACTGTCCTAAGAGCTTTTTATACATTATTTAATTCTCATGACAACTCTGGACAGTGGATATTATGGTGCTGTTTGTAAAGAGGACTAAATGAGACTTAAGGAGTTCCATAAATTGTCCAAGGCGTTGTTACGGTACTGGGATTCAAAGACACGTGTCTGAGTCTAAAGCCTAAGCTTCTTTAGACTCTGCCATACCTCATTCTGTGGAGGACACTGTAAATGATTTACAGATAAAGCTTATAATTTAGCCTCCCCACCCCCAGCAATACTACACAGCCCCAGCAATGTCATTCCCCTGAAGTTGTGTTGTGGCAACACCTGCATGATTATACATGTGGGAACCCTCTTTAGTCGAATGGTGGAAATAGGAAAAGGAGGTGAGGAATAAATGAATGTGACACATTGAAGAAAGAACTGATGCAAAAAAACAGAGCAGAGCAAAGGAATTGCCAGAGGTAATGTGGAAGTTCCAAGCCTGAGTAAATCAAATGATAACATTGGTGAGATGGAGAAATTAAGCCTTACTTAATTTAATTTATGGTCATATTGAAAGAATGCCATCTACATGACTTTTAAGATAACAATAAAGTAACCATATCTGTTGTGTGCTTACAACGTGCCAGGCATGGCACCAAGCATGTCGTGTGAATTTATTTAGTGCATACAATAACTCAGATGAGGAAACTGAGGAATGGAATAGCTCAGTAACTTGCCCAAGATCACACAGCCTGTAAAGGTCAGAACCAGGTTTCAAACCCAAATGCTTAACTCCAACCCAGACTTCTCTTCTAAACTCCAGCCTGTATCCATCAACCTTCTTAACATCTCTACTGGAATTATATTAAGTATCTCACAATTCACATGTCCAAATAGAACTCCTGATCTCCCACTACCTGCACCAACCTCACCAGAACTATACTTCCCACATTTTTCCCATCTTACATAATGATAAGTACATCCTTCTAGTTACTCAGACCGAAAACCTTGGAATTATCCTTGACTCTTTTCTTTTGCTTGCACTCAAAGGAAACATCAACACATCCTGTCTGATGTTCCTTCAAACCGTATGCAGAATCTGATACTTGTCACCACCTCCCTGAGCAAGACACTACGTCTCGTACCTAATGCAGTTGCTTCCTAACTAGATTCCCCAGGCCTTCCCTTGCCCCTCTTTCAGTCTACTCTCAAACTGGAAGCCAGAGTGATCCTTCTAAAACATAGTCAGATGAAGTAACTTCTGCTCAAAACCCTCCAATGACTTGCCATCTCAGAATAGAAGCCAAAGTCTCTGGAATGGCCTTCATGGTCCTACAAAACCTCTAACCCTCAACCCTATGGCCTTATCTCCCACCTGTCCTTTCTTATTCAGCTCCAGCTACGTGAGACTCTTCACGGTTCTAGAAATGTTACGGATGTATTCCTGCCTTGGAGCCTTTGCAATTGCTGTTCCTCTGCTTGGAATGCTTTTTCCAGTATGTGCACAGGGCTTACTCTTTGATTACCTTCAGGTCCCTACTCAAACATCCCCTTCTCGATGAGACCTTGCCAGACCACCTGTCTAAAATTACAGAAGTGAATTTTGCTATTCCTCATTGCTACTTTGTGTTTGTCCTTAGCTCAAACTGTTCCTCAACACACGATGCATTTTACTTATCTCATTATTATTGTCTCCATCAATGGAATGTAAGCCCAATGAGGGCAGGGGTTTTCTGACCTCTGTTGCTCCCATCCGCAGTACCTGTAACAGCACCCAAAATATGTTAGGCACACAAAAGACATTTGCTGAATGAATAGATAAAACCCAAGCAATCTGATTCCAAAGACAACACTCTTAGGCCCTAAGCTGAACTACCTGTCAGTAGTTGAAGAATGTTTCTTGAATTGACAAGTTCTAAGTGTTTTTACTCAATATTAATTATTTGTCAAGTCTAGTGAGGGCTTAACTATTTCTAGATAATCAATGTAGCAAAACTATACCGTCTATAATATGGTACATGTTTTTGTTTGGTAAGTAAAATGTCCGCTTCGGAGTTGTTAATAAATGGGCTGTTATCTGGTTTGTCTTACTATCGCTGCAGATTTTTATTTCTTTCTTTTTTTTTTTTTTTTTTTGCTGGATCAAATGGTAATTTATTGTTTAATTTTTTGAGAAACAGCCACACCACTTTTTACAGTGGCTATAACATTTCCCATTCCCATCGGCAATGCACTAGAGCTCCAATTTTTCCATCTATTTGAAAACACCTGTTTTATGTTGCTGTTATTATTGTTGTTTATCAAAGTCATCCTAAAGTGTGTAAGGTGGTGTC